>NC_069008.1:4110606-4115991 GCF_001194135.2 Octopus bimaculoides
AGGCCGGCCCAAAAGTAGGTTTACAGTTATTCAACTATCTCTTTCACATTCATATATTAACAGTTTAGACCTCAATTATAAAAAAAATATGAAACCATTATTCTATGCTAATTTAGTTAAATTTGTCAAGCTCCCTCTTCAGTTTGTAAGATAGAAATTGAAATGTAATAGAATGTTTTAAAAGAAATTTGAAGTGCCTACGTGATAACTGTAAACCTACTTTTGAGCCACCATGTATATATATATATATATATATATATGAAGCCTGAAGGCTTAGAATGTTCAGACAAATATTAACGCCCTCTACTACTGCATACAGATACAATTATTACTTAGCATTTAATTATCTGGTTGACACAAATTAGGAAGCCTTCTGGGTATGCTAACAATATGCATAACAGAAGATTATTAACAATTTTTGGTTTCTAGATATATCTATCTGAGGGATTGATAATGAAACCATTTTGTTGTTGGCACTCCGTCGCTTACGATGTCGAGGGTTCCAGTTGATCCAATCAACGGAACAGCCTGCTCGTGAAATTAACGTGCAAGCAGCTGAGCACTCCACAGACACATGTAACCTTTAACGTAGTTCTTGGGGGATATTCAGCGTGACACAGTGTGACAAGGCTGACCCCTTTGAATTACAGGCACAACAGAAACAGGAAGTAAGAGTGTGAGAAAGTTGTGGTGAAAGAGTACAGCAGAGTTCGCCACCATGCCCTGCCGGAGCCTCGTGGAGCTTTAGGTGTTTTTGCTCAATAAACACTCACAACGCCCGGTCTGGGAATTGAAACCGCGATCCTATGACCGCGAGTCCACTGCCCTAACCACTGGGCCATTGCACCTCCACTAATGAAACCATTAACAATCAGGGAAAATATGAAAATAGAATTGGGTATCCTGAGTAAGTGGAACGAATATGTAAAAAGTCACAATTTGCTTTTTTAAAAGCAGAACCTTTATTTGAGCGTTTATGTTGAAGTTCTCAACATGACTTCGAAAGGCCTGCAAATAAAACAATAGTTACTAGCTGGCCCCCATGCCATCAAATATAGCAGCTAATTGTAGTATTTTATATAAAAACAAAAGCACTCAGAAAGAGCAAACCTCTGCCAAGGCAACACCAATGTTCTCTCGATTAGCCAGAGATGATTTTTAAAATGAGAATATCTGAAATAAACTCGACTGCTCTCACAAACGAGAATGCTAGAAATGAACCCGACTGTTCTCAGAAATTAAGTAAAAAACAAGAAAAATAATCCAGAATCCTTGTCTGGTACTGGATTGATCGCAAAATCTAATCAGTTTGTGCCAGTTATGAGGGCAAACATCCCTGAAAGTTCCATTTCTTTCATTTGAATCCATCCAGTGGTTCTTGAGATATCTTGTCGACAGACAAACAAACAAACACGACTGAAAACAATATCTCCGCCTTCGCTAAGGGGGAGGTAATAAGGTACAAAACCAAGTTTTTAGTTTAATAATTCTTTTATTACCAAATTTATAATATAGCAGTCATTTTGTATCCTGAACGTGGGTTTTGGAAAAAAAATGGGTGGGTGGTGGATGAGGGACCGGAGGAAGTCTTTCCAAAAGATGTCTTTCATGTGGCAAGAAGTTTGCTTCCCAACCACATGGTTCCAGGTTCAGTCCTACTGAATGACACCTCGAGCTAGTGTCATCTACGATTATTTAGTGAGATTGAATGTTATGTTTGGTTGGTAATGGGATGGTTAGATGTGGACTGCGTGTGAATGAAAAATAAACAATTTTTACTTTAGTGGAGATTCGTTGCAAGATGTACAAAGGCTGTAGTAATGTTATGGCTGGCTGAGTTGAGGGACCAACTGGAAGGTAGAATGGTTTGTCACGACCTGGTAGGATAGGTAACAAGCTCTGTGTTAGCGAGGCACGGAGCTATTAGCACTCAGGTTAGCTCCTGATGCCATGAAGAGCTGTAGAAGCCACAGTAGTAAAAGGGCCAAGAGAGAGAGGGTGTCATGACGTGCTTCTGAATATGCCCTTAGAAACGGGCAATGATGTATCGTGCCACCTCGTGGCCAAGGGTAGTCAACTCGTTGTTTCGTTTAGAACTCGCTAGAAAGATGCTAAGGGACACAACTCATCTCGCAACCATCACTACAATGGCTTTGAGCTTACCAATATCCTTGTGAGAGAATTCTATTACTTCGTGCTTTCAGATTTTAACGTAAGACTAGCAATTTTCAGGAGAGGGGTTAGTTGATGCCTTCAACTCCAGTACACAACAGGCACTTTATTTTATTGACCCCCTCCACCAAATGGATGAAAACCAAAGCTGACTTTGGTGACAATTTCAGAACGGGAAGTAAAAAACTGAATTCTGTAGGAATTATCTATAAAACTTGCTTTTAAACATCGAATAGCTATGGGGATCCACCAGAATAAAATAGTAATAAAAGGGATCCATAGATAATAAATGGTCGAGAACCCCTGATTTAAACAGTTGTCAGCTAATACCTGGAGGAAAGAAATGAGGGTACCCAGAGCTTCGAAAGTTGGACACAAGGGTGACAAAAAGGCGGGGTGGGTGAGGAATATAAGACTAGCTAGGTTCTGAGGAACCTCTTATCGCATATCCACGTATTTTTTGTTTTGTT
Organism: Octopus bimaculoides; assembly: GCF_001194135.2. Classification (NCBI taxonomy): domain Eukaryota; kingdom Metazoa; phylum Mollusca; class Cephalopoda; order Octopoda; family Octopodidae; genus Octopus; species Octopus bimaculoides. The sequence continues at coordinate 4,113,249 of NC_069008.1, forward strand.
TTTCAGTAGGATTCCTTCAGGTTGAGTTAAATGTGTAAAAGCATAGTTTCTCTGAGTTAAAAAAAAAAGCAGTTGAATATTCGTTTTATCGTGGCTACTTCCCTTTACGTTAGGTACGAAAGCTTTACCTAGTGTAGTTTAATAAAATAAGAACACAAAGTATGCTACTAGCTACGATGTAATTGACTTGCAGCAATGTTACAGCACGTCCACTGTTCAAAGATTGAAATTAAGAATAAAATGCCAAGAAAAATAAAGATTTCACGCTCGAGTTTTCACTACAGTGCCTCATCACAGTTCCAATTACCACCTCCGCTGCTCTAAACTCACTCCTTCTCGCTTATGTATATAAATAGTTCCGTTAATAATTACCCTCGCTCTAAATTTATTCTTTCTCTTACTCTTTTTCCTTTACATTTCAATCTTACTCTCTCCATTCGCTCGCGTAAGTTTATTTGTTGATAAAAATGAACTCAAAAATTATTTTTCTTGGTTTATAAAAACTAATCAATTGAGTTATAATAATTTGTAAGAATTATAAAACAGAATCTATTTATATTAAATTTTAATAAGCAGCGAAATAACAAACTAACGGTTCGTTAACAGAAAAAGTAGTTCTGTCTATCCCGGACACAAAATAACTGTCATTTTCACCTCTCAATAACGTATATTTTCTCTTTGGCGGGAATATTTTTAGTCGAGCAATTAAAAACTAAATTTCATTTTAAAATATATGACAACATATACATATATATTTTAAAAAGATATAAATCTAAATATTTGGATAGTTTAAACGTTTTAGGCGGTATAACATGAAGATGACGAGATTATGTCAGATACTTAAGGGGGTTTTCGGGAACATGGTAAAATTTTTTTTGAAGTTTGCTAAAAGTTTTCTGTCATGATGAAATTAATATATAATGAAATTAAATGTTATAATCATAACCCTTTCTACTATAAGCAGAAGGCCTGAAATTTCGGGAGACTAGTCGATTACACTCACTCCAGTGCTCCACTGTTAATTATTTTTCGTTCCCAAAAGGATGAAAGGCAAAGTCAACACCGGCCGAATTTGAACTCAGAATGTTAGGACAGACGAAATACCGATTAGGATTTTGCCCGGCGTGCTACCTATTCTGCCAACTCACTGTAATTACGAATTCCTCGTCTTATAAAGATTGAAAAGTATGTTTTTATTCGTTGTTCTAGGTGTAAGAATCCATAATGAAAAACTAAAAACAAGACTAAAATGAACCAACTTAGAAAGTTTATTTAAAGTAAATAAAACAAAAAATAGAAAGAAAACGTAGACGTAACCAGTGAAGAGAAAGACAGAAGTATAAGGCGGAGTGATACCTTGAAATGTTAATCGGTCTTAGGGCTGGAAAGACGAGACTTTGCACCAACAAGGTGCATAAAAAAAAAGACACCTCCCCCGCCATAAAAAATTCATTATTTTGGCGGCAAATCTAACCTGCAGATCACGAAAATATTAACATCAGATATGAATAACACATTCGAAAAGACTTCCATAAATTCGATTTGATTTACTTATGATAATAGCAATATGCCCAGTACGTGTTCGTAACGAAATGACTTATTCATCATATGTTCAATAGAGCCATTATAAAACCCTCCCCCTGCTTTCCTTTCCAGAAACAAGGGTAAGAGGTACAGTGTAGTGATACAGAAAGACTAACCTCGAACGTGAATCGGTCGGTAAAGGGATAGGTTGTTAGGTGTGTGTGTATGTCTGTACATGTGTGTCAATCTATGGATTGAGTGAGGGAGGGAGAGGTGATTTGTTCTAGAGATATACGAGTAAATCTTTTTCTTCCGTAGGTAGAAAATTTTTCCCTTGTTATCAGTTGTGATGGAAAGATAAAATTCTTAATATATATATCAAGCTAATTAGCTTTCCAAAACACCTCCTGTGGTAAATACAGTTAAGAGATACATAAGGGATTATAGATCGTAGCGGAGTGATACATATTTAGAAACACACATATACATATAGAATCAAACACACACACATAGATATATATATACATTGAATTGGTTGACCTAAAAAAAAAAGCAACTAAAAAAATTAAATCATTGACAAAATCAAACAAACAAAAATGCGAATCGGTCGGTCGTTGGTTCGTTATTGGCAGAGGTGACAATTTTTTTTGCTGTGGGTCCCTGTAACGGTCGCCTTTAAACGAAACAAAAAAAAAATCATCACAAATATATATTAATAATAACAACAAAGGGGGGTATTTTCCGGAACATGGTAAAAACAAGGTTCGGAGCGAAACCTGATCAGAGAGAGAGAGAAGGAATTCGTTGGGGGGTGGTGGTTGTTTATGCATATATATATATTATATGTATAACGATCGCGTTGGTTAATTAATTAATTATTAGTAAATTAAATATTAGCGATTTTTTTAAAAATTATATTTTTTTTTCGTTAAGAGAAGAGAGAAAGGAAGAAAGAATACAAAAGAAAGGATATTGGTAAGTTAATTATTTTCGTTGTCGCCATTAATATGACATATATATATATATATATATATATATATATATATAGCACGTATGTGTGTTTAATATGTATGTATATACGCATGTGTATATAAACATGTAGCTATATATGAATATGTATGTATAATGTAAGTATATATATATATATTATATACAGAATTGTGAATGTATGTACGATATATACATATATATATATATATATATATATATATATATATAG
>NC_069008.1:4116001-4116229 GCF_001194135.2 Octopus bimaculoides
TATATATATATATATATATATATATATATATATATATATAGAGCACCAATTAATATTACCTCTAAAATTTGCTATATATATATATATACATGCCAATACAAGACATTTCTACACAGCATTGCATGTGTAGGAAGATGTTATATACATAATTGTAAAGGTATGTACAATATACGTTAGTGCAATACACTTCTCTACACTATCGGCATTGTATATATATATGTGTGTGTG
>NC_069008.1:4116239-4117737 GCF_001194135.2 Octopus bimaculoides
TATATATATATATATATATATATATAATTATATATATATGTTTGAGTGGTTGGCGGTCGTCTTCTAACCTCGTGCGAGAAGAACAAAATGAACGTTGCTTGTTGATGGTTTTGTTGTTTTGGTGCTTGGAGGGAAGCGGAAGTCGGAAAGATAATGTCCTTTTCCGTTTTACAGAAGAAAAATAACATCATATATATATAATACAGACACACTCACACACATATATATATACACACACACATATGCATATAAATTTATATGTATATGTGTATTTATGTTTGCATTCCACCATATGTAACTTCCGTTACATATGTATCTCTCTCTTTCTCTCCGTATATATATATATAGAGAGAGAGATAATATACATAGGTGTATATATACACTTATACATACACGGTGTTCATAAATTATTACCTTTACGCATTTTATTGTATCAAATTGTAAAGGTAATTTATGGGGACACACACTCACATATATGCAGTTGTGTGTGTAGAATTAATGGAGTCAGTGCCCGTTTGTTGGGTGTAGCCCAAGTTGTGATTGTTTTTTTATATCATATATATATATATATGTGTGTGTGTGTGTGTGTGCATAAATCATATGTGGATATGAGACATATAAATTCACGTTATATATATTTATCTCATGTAAATTTGTATATGATCACACATGTTTCACTTGTTGTGTAAGGTCACGTCTACATATATATATACATACATACACACACATATAAAGTGTATACTAATGTCACAATGCACATTTATTGTGTACACCCTTATATTTCTATGTTTTTCTGTGTGAATATTTATATATATTCACGCTTTTGTGTATATATAATGAATAGACGCAATGCGTGTTTGTAAGATATGCCTATGAATAAATATATATAATATGTATGATTACATTCACAAATATGCTTGGTAATGTGTATATATATATATATTTACATATATAGTATTTTTGTATGTGTATATATATATATACTATATATTTACATGTATAGTATATTTTGTGTGTATGATATATGTATATATACTCTTATACATGTTTTGTGATTTATACTATTTGTACACGACCTCTGGGATCAAAAAGGGAGGGCCTCGTGAAAAACGACATGCTGGAATCTCCCAATGCTTACCAATATCCTTAATTATACTGCCTTATCGTTTATAAAGTATAACTATAGTTCTATAATCAGCACTAATTAAGTGTGCCTAATTAGTCTTAATGATCACAAAGCCCTTTCATTGGATCATAAAGAATTATTTCGTCGACACGCGTGGGTGAGATCCCGAAATGTCGACCAAAATTCTGGAAGTTTGAAGTTTTATAGTTTATAAAATATGTGAAAGCGTAACGGCCTAGTGGTTAGGATCACAGGTTCGGTTCCCAGACTGGGCGTTGTGAGTGTTTCTTGAGCGAAAACGCCTAAAGCTTCACGAGGCTCCGGCGCGGTAGTGGGGGGGGGGGCTGTACTCTTTCTTCCTGTTTCTGTTAT
>NC_069008.1:4117747-4118131 GCF_001194135.2 Octopus bimaculoides
GGGGGGGGGGGGCTGTACTCTTTCTTCCTGTTTCTGTTATACCTGTATTTCAAAGGGGCCAGACTTGTCACACTCTGTCATGCTGAATCTCCCCGAGAACTACGTTACGAGTACACGTGTCCTTGGAGTGCTCAATCACTTGCACGTTAATTTCACGAGCAGGCTGTTCCGTTGATCGGATCAACTGGAACCCCTGTCGTCGTAACCTACTGAGTGCCACGATAAAATACACTCTATAACGGTAATTAACTCAGATAAATTATATTATTATTGGTCCAGATGGACTATATGTAATCTGAACCTTTCCCCCCCTTATTTTTTTTTTTTTTACGGTTCTGAAAAAAAATTTTCAAAAATCTTAATTTCAAGATTTCGATTCCCCCC
>NC_069008.1:4118460-4119796 GCF_001194135.2 Octopus bimaculoides
GTGGAAGTGAGAAAGAAATCATGAATTTTCCTAACTTTTTTCTATTTTTCGCAAAAAGACACTTCCCATTACTCCGAAGACTGTGCTGAAAAAACAATTGTAAAAATCCACATCTGCTGGTATTGATACATCAATTAGAAAGCATTTTTTTTCCTTCATGATCTCTGACAACTATATCTGGCCTATTGGCCTTAATTTCTCTATCTGTGTGTATTGGCATATCCCAGAGTATGGTTGCGTTCTCGTTTTCTGTGACCTTTGACCTTTTCTGGCGTGTGCCTACACCATCTTTTATCCGTTGTTATTCCATAGTGTTTATTATTATTATTATTATTATTGCTTTTCTTTCATTTAGATACTCATCATCTTTTGAATCGGCAACTGGCTTTTCCTAGTCATATTCGTGAGGCCGGGGCCACATAATGTCGTTGGTTGAACTGGGTAAGCAGTTGCTTGACGCTGCCAAAAGAGGTGACACAGACGAAGTCAGGACCCTGATGTCAAATGGAGCCCCTTTCACCACAGACTGGGTAAGTGTGACACTTCTTTCTAATTCTCTATTATTCGTCTCGGAACATATAACATACCAGCAACACACCATTGGAGTGCTGAAGGCTGGATCCACCTACACTATCTACAACAGGGGTTCTCAATTAGGGTCCATATGGCCCTTGGGGGTCTGTACAAATTTTTTTTTTTTATTAAGATCTATGCACAGTAAATTGGCTCTGTTTCTAAAATGCACAAAATATTAGGCGTGGCTGTGTGGTAAGAAACTTGCTTCCCAACCACATGGTCCTGGGTTCAGTCACACTACATAGCTCCTTGGGCAAGTGTCTTCTACTATATATATATATATATATATATATATATATATATCATCATCGTCATCATTGTTTAACATCTGTTTTCCATGCTGGCATGGGTTGGATGGTTTGACAGGAGCTGGCCAGCCAGGGAGTTGTCCAGTCCCCAAATTGTCTGTTCTGGCATAGTTTCTACTGCTGGATGCCCTTCCTAATATCACCTACTTTACAGATTGACCTAGGTGTTTGGTTTTTACATGGCACTAGCACACACAAAACACATGTAAATATATAATGGACTTCATTCAGTTTGGAGGTGCCATGCGATGGGACTGAACCCAGAACCGTATGGTTGGGAAGCAAACTTTGGTTCTCAAAGCTCATCAGCTATGCAACTATAATGTTTACATGCTGTTCATTATAACTGCACTTCGACAGCCATTATTCCAAAACAGAATTATTTCGTATTCTCTCAAAAGTTTCTAAAATTTTTATATATATATATATATTTTGATTTTTTTTTTTTTTTT
>NC_069008.1:4119806-4125051 GCF_001194135.2 Octopus bimaculoides
GTTTTAATCCTCCATTTGTCTCTTTGCAGCTTGGAATGTCACCGTTACATTTCGCTGCCAGAAACGGTCACTTCCAAACAGCCGATGTCCTGTTAAGGGCTGGAATTAGCAGGGATGCTCGAACGAAAGTTGACAGAACACCACTGCATGTCGCATCCCAAGAGGGCCACGTAACCATTGTGAATCTATTACTGGCCAACTCTGCAGACATCGAGGCGAAGGATATGGTAAGTATTACTGCTGTTTTATTCTTTAATTCTTTTACTCGTTTCAGTCAAATGACTATAAAACTAGCCTTTAAAAGCTAGTTTTATAGAAACATCTTCCAAAATACCTGTTTTGATTTTCACACATTAACTTGTGTAGGTTGATCTATGTAAAATGTTAAGAGAAAGAAACCTAGACGTTTCTTGCAATGCATACCAATACATACACCTAAAGCTGGGGTTCTCAACCATTTATTATTATCTATGGGCCCCTCTCATTACTGTATTATTCTGGTTGACCCCATAGAAACTTCTTTCAAAATTCCAGTCTAGTTTTTCACACGTTAACTTCTACAGGTTGAACAATATAAAATGTTAGAGAAAGAAACCTAGCTGTTTCTTGCCATAAATACCAATACATACATCTAAAGCAGGGGGTTCTCAACCATTTATAATCCATGGACCCCTTTGATTACTATTTCATTCTGGTGAACCCCCATAACCATTCGATGTTTAAAAATTAGTTTTATAGAAACTTCTTTCAAAATTCCTATTTTGTTTTTTCACTCATTAACTTGTGTAGGTTGAACTACGTAAAATCTTAGAGAAAGAAACCTAACTGTTTCTTGCAATACATACATCTAAAGCAAATATTTTTCAGGGGCCCTTAAAATACTATTATGAACCCCCCAAAATCTTATATGAATCCTGGTTGAAAACTACTGGTTAAATGGTGAAATGTAAATATAATACTGCAATGATATGTTTGTCATGGTTTCATTTGGTTCTCTTCTCTCTTTGTGTTTCTGCTGTTACCCCACTGTCCAGTTAAAGATGACCCCACTTCATTGGGCCACGGAGAAGGGTCACTCGACCATTGTTGAACTATTAATAAAGAACGGTGCTGACGTCAATGTAGATGATAAGGTGAGAATTTCAGGGATCAGTTTTTCTTTTCTTATGGTTTTTTTCTTTTTTTTTCCCCCCATTTCTTACTCTGACCTAGTTAGGTTAGGTTGTTTCACTCACAAACGTAAGGTCAGGGTTTCAATTCCAAGCCCAAGTAGCGTGTCGTGCACTTGAGCAAAAAACACATCTTTTCACTTTGTTCCAAGTTCACTGAGCTGTAAAGGAGTCCCAGCAGATACTTGGGAAGTTAATCCTGTGATGGACCTGCATGTATATATGTGTGTGTATGTGTGAGTGCATATATATAAAGCGAGCCTGGCAGAATTGTTTGCACACTGGCCAGAATACTTAGCAGCATTTCATCTCTCTTTATGTTCCGAGTTCAGAGGGCCAGTCATGCGGTACTGGCATCGGCTACGTTCAAATGGTGTTTTTACGTGTCACCTGCATGAGAGCCTGTCTAGCAGCACTGGTAACGTCCTTGCTCAAATGTTGTTTTTCACGTACCACCGGCACAAGTGCCAGTAAGGCGATGCTGGTAACGATCACGCTCTAATGGTGCTTCTATAAATATATCTTTCATCTTTTACTTGTTTCAGTCATTAGAGTGTGGCTATGCTGGAGCACCGTGTTGAAGAATTTTAGGCAAGCAATTCAACCCCAGTACTTAAATTTGATTTTTAAAACTTGGTACTTATTCTATCAGTCTTTGGACCTAATTCCCTGAAGGATTTATTGCAGCACTTAATGATCTTATTTACCTAGATGTAACAATCAAAAATCCCTTCCTAGGATTTGCCCTCTCGCTAAACTGAACCTATGTCTTTTCCCCATCTAATTTTCCCTTTTCTTTTTTTTTCTTTGTTTTCAGTTTGAACGTACCACATTAGACATTGCACAAGGCAATGCACGTCAGGATATTTTACAGCTATTACACATGGGGCAGGTAAGTTTCAGCAATCCGCAGACATTTTCTGTGTTTTTGTGCATGGTTAATTTTGAATGTACAAAGGTGCGTTCCTGAAGTTTCCAAACTTTTTCGGAAGACTCATTTATTAATTTGTAGAAATCGTAGTTATACCATGACTCTCCAGCCAACTCGTAGCTCCTGCCATACTGGGGTCTGGCATAGAGAAAGATTTATGAAATGCTTGTGTGGAGTCAGTTGTACTGGTGTATATGTGAGTGTTTATATGTATGTATGTATGTATGTATGTATGTATCATCATCATTATCGTTTAACATCCGCCTTCCATACTGGAATGAGTTGGATGATTTGAGAGGAGCTGACCAAGCAGAAGACTGCACCCGACCGGTCACTACGCCTTATACCCGTGGGCATATGGCATAGTGTTTAAGAGTGCGGGCTACTAACCCCAAGATTCCGAGTTCGATTCCAGGTAGGCCTGAATAATAATAATAATAATATCAAAAATTACCTTAGGAATGAGAACCCAGGTTCGAAATTTTCCCCCAAGACACTTGATGAAGACTGGAGGGTATATCAGTCGAAACTTTGTGTTAACAACAAACAAGATGAGGACAAGTTCCCGTCAAATGTAAATAATGTATCATTTCTGTTTGTTTTTCCTCTTCACACAGAACAATCCAGACTTGACTGGATTGACGGAGGGTGAGACTGTCACCATAGAAACAACAGACACGGAGGCACTAGCATCAGCTGGTATCGTCAGCCACGTAATCGAAGAGATCCCTTCATCGGTTGTTGCCACTCCCATAATGGAAGCTCCGCCAACGCCAGTACCTAATACCGAAACCAAAGACGCAACTAATCTAGTTCCTGTCACACTGGTGCCAACTGAGACGGCTACATCGAAGAATGGTATGTTGTTTATCTTTTGCTTCTTGTTTCATTCATGAGACAACTGCCATGCTGGGGCACCGCCTCGCAGGGTTTAAATCAAGCAAATCAGCCCCTATACTTTGTTTTTTTTTTATTTCAAGTTTGGTATTTATTCTATCAATCTCTTTCACTGGGAATGTTAACAAACCAACACTGGTTGTCAAGCGATTGAGGGACAAATGCAAAGACATACAGCCTCATCCTTAGAAGTTTCACTCTTGACTAAGCTGCTCATGGCTCTCAACTTTGGCATAGTGTGTGTAAGGTCAGGTGGGGTGTGAAGTTAAGGTATTTCCAGGGAAGCCCTTGATTTGAATATTGGGCTATCAACACTGTCAGGTTTCTGGCAAAAGCCTAAGGGGCGTTAAAGGAATTTCTCTGTCTTCTTCTTATCATTGGTATATATATATATATATATATATATATACACAATATATATATATATATACATATATATATATATCATCATCATCATCATAAGTCGAAAGGTAAGCTACTATAAATCAGCACAAACTTTTCGGACAACCCAATATTTTACTCCAATCGCACAGGGTGAAAACGGTCTAGTGAATCTATCAGATTTTTAGAAGTGTTACCTACAGATTGATTTCTATAGGTAACCCTTCTTTTAAAAATCTGATTCATTCACTAGCCTGCTTTCAATTTGTGCTAACGGAGTAAAATAATGTGGTCTATGGAGTTATTAGCATCTATTTCTAGTATGTTGGTGTGCCTATCCACATCCTTTTGCTATCATTATATCTATATAATTATAAATCAGTCTACACACACACACAGATTCAATCATATTTATATATATATATATATATATATGTTCTTTTGTCTCTCCTTGTACGTGTCCATCTCTGATTCCTGACAGAAAACTCGGAACAAAGCAGTACCTCTGTTCTTGCCACTCTTGCAGTACTTGCAGAAGCCACTGCGCCTTTCAATGCTCAAAGTAAGTATTCCTTCTTTTTTTTTATATATATATATACTTTTTATGCCATTCAGTAAATAAATACATAACTAAACAAATATGGAAAATTGATACAGACCTGCACAGTTAACAGGAAAACTATTTTAAAAATAATTTTTATTGCCACTTGGCTGTTCCATAGGAACTGACGTTACAACTAGGAGAGTATTGTAGTTTGCTTGAAGCATTGTATATTGTTTGTAAAGAATAAAATGTTTTGAATGGTACATAGGAGCACTCCGTCGGTTACGATGACGAGGTTCCCAGCTGATACGATCAACGGAACAGCCTGCTCGTGAAATTAACGTGCAAGTGGCTGAGCACTCCACAGACACGTTTATCCTTAACGTAGTTCTCGGGGATATTCAGCGTGACAGAGAGTGTGACAAGGCTGGCCCCTTTTAAATACAGGTACTACTCATTTTCGCTAGCTGAGCAGACTGGAGCAACGTGAAATAAAGTGTCTTGCTCAAGGACACAATGCGTCGCTGGGAATTGAACTCACAACCTTACAATCATGAGCCGAATGCCCTAACCACTAAGCCACGCGCCTTCACGAATGGTACAACAATGCATTATGATACAAACAATGTGCTATATACCTGTTGTAATTTAACCATCCATAGTCTGATGATATTTCGGAATGATATTCCTACCAAGCTTCTTACCACACAACCATGCCTATAAATATTTCGACACGCTCAGATACACACCATTGCAAGTGACTGGTCCCTCATTTCATATATCTCTCTCTCTGTTCCAGACCCTAGTACAGCGGAAGCTATGAGTTGGCTGGAGAGTCAAGGTATAACTATGATTTCTACAAATGATGCTGGTATCCTTACGTCAGCTGTTGAAAGTGGCCAGCCCATAGCCCTCACAGGTAAATTTCGATTTCTTTCTCTCTCTCTTATCTTGTTTGATCTGTTTGTATGTTTTATTGTCTGTCAGCCAAACCCATCATACACATCCATCATTCTGTTATTTGTTAACATCCTGTCCTAAACAGCAATTTAGTAACACTGTGTAACACAGTTTTTGTCCCTAGGTAGCAATCGTTATTTCCTATTCGTGTACCCCTAGAAAATATGATAAATGGCTAAAATCAAGAGGTGGCGTTTTGATGGAAATTGAGGATCACAGACGAAGGTTTAATGCCGTAGCATCTAAACCTGCCACATCCAGCCTAAAATGTGAAGATCTGATCTCTCACACCTACCTTGCAAAAGTTTGAAGGGAATGGTAGTCATTTCCTTCGATTTCTAGATAGAATCGAATAAGAAATAC
>NC_069008.1:4125210-4127455 GCF_001194135.2 Octopus bimaculoides
TTGAAGGGAATGGTAGTCATTTCCTTCGATTTCTAGATAGAATCGAATAAGAAATACCACTTATTGACCAAAGACAAGAAGGAAATCTGTGGGATTGAGCAGAATATTTGCTAAAAAGATATTTCTGCTTCTGCAACTCAGCATTGAATCTGTCTGAAATGTAATGGAAAAATAGGTCGGTTTCAAAACATTGATGTCCAGGTGATAAAACTAGCCATTTCCTTTAATTTCTAGATGGAAGCAAATAGGAAATAATAACACTTGCTGACCAAACACAAAACACTGTTACACAGTGTTATCATCTGAATATCCTAACATTATTAAAATTCCTTTGTTTTTTAAATTTAAAAAATAATTTTTGATTTCTTTTACCACAGAAGCTGGAAAGATGGCACTGAATATCTTCAAGCAGCAGGGCCTGTCCCACACTGTAGGAGACGGGGAGACAAACGACCCCGTTGTCGATCCTGTTGTTGAGACAGTTGTTGGGGACACAAACGACCAAGTAAGCATCTCTCTTTTAACATTTTCACTGGTTTCAGTCTTGAAGGGTTTCATCAAACAAATCGACCACAGTGCTTATTTTTTAATCTGGTTCTTGTTCTATTGGATTCCTTTTTGCTGAACTGCTAAGTTACAGGGATATAAAAAAAAACCCTAGCACTAGTTGTCAAGTGGCGGTAGGGGACAAAACCAAACACACACACAGACATATACATACACACACACACATATACATATATATCATCATCATCATGCAGTGTTTTAAATCCAGGCTTTGTCCCCGTTAACTGGGGTGGCCAGATCTATCTCACTGCCATAGCAACTGAGGCTGGCTAGTGCCCATTCTCCCTTGCTATCATGAGGCTCTGTTTGGAGATGGATTTTCTACAGGGAGCATGCCCATCCTTATATATATATATATATATATACACACACACACACATATATATACCCTGTGATAGTGAACCACTGATTTTGAATTACCCTGCATTATATCACATCATGTGTTCCATCTGTAATTTTATTTTTGTTTCTTTTCGCTTTACAGAAGGTCATTACCATAGTAACAACAGATCAAGCCGAAGAGGAACCAGTTATAGTGACGGTGACCCCAGATGTTTCAAATGAAGCTGCATTGACTGTAGAGTCAGCTGGTAATTAACTACATTTTGTTGTTGTTGTTCTTTATCCTCTTTCCCAGGTCAGCCCTGATTCAACTCTCCTATAATTAAGACTTTGCAGACTTTTACCACCCTGTGGGAGGAAGGTGTCTCCCTTATTGGTTCATATATACATACTTAAGGCAATAAGGTGTGATTTGAGGGAGATTTGGCTGCTATGTCTACAAGTACATTACCTAATATGTGTTTTACCTTTTTTTTAAAGATGGTCAGGCTGCATGGAAGGAGATTTGGCTGTTATTTCTAGCAGGTCTTGCTCCCTATAGGGGGTCTCCCTCATTGGCTCATACATACATATGTTATTGACTAGCACCCTCCCCCAAAATTTCAGGCCTTGTTCCTGTAATATAAGTGATTAATATTTTTATTATTATCATTATTATTATTATTATTATTATTATTAAAGGTGGCTGTTAGCGCACTGGGCAAATTATTATTATTATTATTATTATTATTATTATTATTATTATTATTGCATTTAATCTTACCTGAAACAACTTAATACCTTCCGACTAATATTTTCGCCTTTACAGAAGAACAACCCCCTCCAGCTAAGAAATGCCGGTTGGAAGCTGAAGAGGAGACCACAGTGGCAGTACAGCTGGATAACATCTTAGAGGTATGGCTTTTGTCATTTATGTATGTATGTGTGTATATGAGGTGATATCAAAAAGTGCCAGGACTAGCTATGTTTGATAAAAAATAACTTATTTACCTACATTTTAACTTACCCCTTTTGGAATTGTCATCCCCATTCGAAATAGTCTCTTTGCATAGTAATACCCCAGTCACAGCATTCCTGCCACTTTTGGAATTCAGTCTGAAAGTTGTTTCCCATAAGCGAGTCGACTCAGGATCTTGACAACATAGGTGCAGGAGTGGCTGTGTGCTAAGTAGCTTGCTTACCAACCACATGGTTCTGGGCTCAGTCCCACTTCGTGGCATCTTGGGCAAGTGTTTTCTACTATAGCCTCGGGCTGACCAAAGCCTTGTGAGTGGATTTGGTAGACAGAAACTGAAAGAAGCCCATTGTGTATATAATATATATATATATATATATA
>NC_069008.1:4127808-4128739 GCF_001194135.2 Octopus bimaculoides
ATATATATATATATATATATATATATATATATATATATATATACATATGTGTGTGTCTGTGTTTGTTCCCCTACATCTCTCTCTTTCTCTTTCCATTATTTCATCCAGACAACAGAGGCAGCGACGCCAGAACGACCAACAGTGAGTGAACCACCTGACGCGCAGGAGGAGCTTCGACGACAGCTGGAGGAGATGAAGAGGCAGGCCGAGTCGTTCAAACAGCAACTGATGGTCAAGGAGCAAGAAGCTGCAGTCTACAAACGACAACTGTCCGAGATGGGCATAGCCAAGGCAGATATGGCGCATACGGATTTGACCACCAGCAGTGGCGCTGGCAGCAGTGTTGTCGATGAAAGTGACATGAGCGTCGCCAACAATGGCGACAACGAGGAGGGCTTTGATTCCACGGCAGCCGCGGCGGTCACCTTCGTCCCTGGTAACATAGTTGTCGAGACTGTGACCATCTCGAAGGATGAGAGCGTGGATATCGATGCTGACGCTGGTGATGTCGAAGCTGGTACTGATGGTGATGGTGAAACCAGTACTGGTGGTGATGATGATGGTGGTGGTGGTGGTGCTAATAATGGTGCCACGGTGGCCGTTAAAGATGAACCGCTGACCATTAAGACTGAGCCAGTTTAGGAAGACAACAGTAGTGGTGGTGGTGGTGGTCAAGGTGGTCAAGATGGTGGCGTATGCAGGGTAGTGCAGGGTGCTATTTATCAAGTTGCAGATCCTTCCCCCACCTTTGTCAAACTGACCTTGCATTCCAGCCATGACCCTCTCGCCTGACATCATTTTTGATGTGGTACATGCATTTAGGACTACGTTACCATCAATGTGCATAACCTCTTTTTTTTTTTTTCTTAAGGCGAAAAGAGAGTGTGATTTTTCAGGGAAACTTTGGTTGCTATTTCTAGTTAGTCAAATG
>NC_069008.1:4128749-4129882 GCF_001194135.2 Octopus bimaculoides
GAGGTCTCTCCCTCTTTTTTTTTTTTTTTTGCTTGAGGGATGGTCACGTGATTAGGAACCTACAATATAATATCTAGGCTGTTGTTGTTTAACCCTAGGTCAACCTTGATCTGGTAAACCTATTATCAAAGACATTCCAACCATAGTCATCTTGCTTTCCTTCCCTACATGCATGAAACCCAGGAACATATTTCTAAGGCATTTTTAGGGAGATTGGCTGCTGTTTTTAGCTGACTGAATAACCTCAAAAAGCTCTTTTGGAAGTAACAAAGATGTATAATTGTAAACTTCATTGTTTTTTTAGCTTTCTGGGCCAGTTCTATGCATGGTTATTTGGCTATTATTTCTAACACATTAAGTTACCATGTAGAGGTCTCCCTCATTAGCGTGTACATACATATATACTTTTTAAGTGGTTTGAGGGAGATTTGGCTGCTATTTCTAGCTTGTTGGTTCATATGTACATACATACATACATACCTAAAACGATAGGGTGTGATTTGAGGGAGATTTGGTTCCTATATTTAACAGGTTTACTGACCATTTAGAAGTCTCCCTCATTGGCTCATATATATATATAAGACTGTAAACTGTGATTTGAGAGAGATTTGGCTGCTATTTTTAACAGGTCTAGTTATCATATTGACACCTTGCTTGTTGGTTCATATATAGATAGATACATACATGCATCCTTATATAAAACAGTAGGATGTAATTTGAGGGCGATTTGGTTGCTATTTCTAACAGGTTTACGAATCGCTTAGAAGTCTCCCTTATTGGCTCATTTATACATATATAAGACTGTAAGCTGTGATTTGAGGGAGATTTAACTACTATTTCTATTAGTGTCATCTGCTTTAGGCACCATGTAGATATCCCACTTATTAGCTCATTCATCTATACATATATAAGCCAGTAGGGAGATTTGGCTGCTATTTTTAACAGGTCTAGGCTACCATATAGATGTTTTGCTGGTTGCTTCATATGTGTATACACACATACCTGCTTGCATACACAAGACAGTAAGGTGATTTGAGGAGGATTTGGCTGCTATTTCTAACAGGTTTATTTACTGTGGAGATTGTCCCTCTTTACATCATACATACATACATATATATATATATATATATATA
>NC_069008.1:4129899-4133181 GCF_001194135.2 Octopus bimaculoides
TATATACACACACACACATATATAAGACTGTAAGCTTATATGTGTGATTTGGCTACTATTTCCATTAATCTCGTCAGCCTTAGCTACCATGTTGATCTCTCGTTAGCTCATTCATATATATTCATACATAAGTCAGTACAGTGTGAATTGAAGGAGACTTGGCTGCTATTTTTAACAGGTCCAGCTATCATACAGATGTCTTGATTGTTGGTTCATACAGACATACTTACATAAAGTGTAATGAGCCTTAGCTACCATGTAAATGTCTCCCTTATTAACTCATTCATCTTACACATATATAAGACAGTAGGGAGATTTAGCTGCTATTTTTAACGGTTCTAGCTACCATGTAGATGTCTTAGTTATTAGATCGTCCATCTATTCATTGATAAGACATTTCCCTCAAATCACAGGGAAATTTGGCTGTTCTTTCTAGCAAGTTAAGTGACCACGTGGCAGTCTTCCCTGATGTTAGGTCTGTCAGCTTGATCACGGCCAGACTGGAGCTAAACAACAACAAAGGTCATATTGTATGTGTATGCGTTGTTAGGGTGGTGGTGGGTCAACATTAATTCCTTTTCCGTCACCCTCTGACCATTCACCTGCACCAGCCAGACCTCACCCTCACCATGTCCCGTTCTCTATCCCCCACCATCCTTGACCATGGACTGCCACCACTACCAGCATAAATGCAAATTCTGGAACACAAGTCCCTGCATGTGAGAGTTGTAGTCATTGGTGTTGTTGTGGTTATTGTTGTGTAGCCGATGGTCTGGTCTACTCCATTCCTGATTGAGTTGGGCAGGTTATTTTCACTCATGAACCATCATACCTTTCATTTTATTTTATACACATGTATCTATCTATCTATCTATCTATATATATATATATATATTTATGTGCATGCATATATATATGTATGTATACATACATTGGCGTTAGGAAGGGTATCCAGCCATAGAAACCTTGCCGAATCAGACTGGTGCCTGGTGCAGCTCTCCAACTTGCCAGCACAGACAACAAACATTAAAGGACAATATGTATGTGTGTATATATATATATATATATATAATGTTCTGGAACCATGTGGTTGGCAGGCAAGCTTCTTACCACACAACCACTCCTGCGCCTATCATAAATATATTGAAATGCGCTGCATTTGTTTCAATTAATTTCACGTTCTGAGTTTTGATTTAATATTGAGAATAATAGGGAATTTAGTAAAATAATTTTGTCATTAGTGTTTGAAATATAAATTAATATAGAATTTTGATGGAATGTTTCAATGTAGAACAGGAAGTTTGTATCATATGACCAGGGGGTGGTCACGTGGATTGGTACTGGAAATTAATATAGAATTTTGATGGAAGGTTTCAATTTAGAACGGGTTAGAGAAATAGTAAGGAATTTGCTGACAGAGAATCTCAACAGCAATATGGTAACAAAAAGGTTAAAAAGAAAAATAATTAGCAGAAGACATGAGAGAAGGAGACCTCAATGTGGTCACTTTATATGCTAGAAATAACAGCCTAAATTTCCTACTATCCACACCCTTCCAACTGCTACTAATGTCCATCTGCCCAAATGTAGAAGGGTTTTTAACCCTTTTCATACAAACCTGCCTGAAACTGCCTTTGCCTGTGTAGTACAAATGTCTTGTTTTCAAAAGGTTTGAATTAAAATCTTTCACCAAACCTTAGTCGCAATTTATGTTCCTAACAATAACGAAGTTATTTTACTAATTTCTTTGTTATATTTAAAATTAATTGAAAGAAACACAGAGCATCTCAACAACAGAAATAGGGTAACAAAAGGGTTAAGCTAGTGTTTGAAATAACTTGAAATTTTGACGGAAGGTTTTAAATAAAATTCCCTTAAAACACAAAGTTTGTATCATAGACCCAAGGACGGGGTCAGGTTCTTTAGGAATCGATGAACAGGAGAATTTTGTGGCTTGTAGAATTAAAGGGAGCGGGGATGGCCTCAGATGGGTTGGCAACGAAATGGCTAAATCACCAATTTACACTATCACCAGTGCAATTGTGGCCACCACCACCAACAACAGCAGCAAGCAAACTACATCTAGCAATGGAAAGAAGAAAAAATTTTTTTTTTTTTAATGAACTTGAAATCAATTACTGGGATTGTTAATGAGACATTTCCATTGTCTGATTGGACAGGCGTATGTATTTGTGTGTGTGTGTGTGCATCTATTTGCATGTCTGTTAATGTGTATGTATGTGTGTGTGTATGTTTTCTAAATGAAAAAAAAAAAAACCAAGCAATTATTTTTTTTTTGCAAGGAACAGAACTGTTACAATGACCTTTAAGGAAGGCATCAATGTCACAACATCACATTCTGTCTCCCACATAAATATTTTCATATAAATATGGCCATGAGCCTGCGTAAGAAATTACTGTTGTGGTTTTTGTTGTCTTTTTACATACGTTGAGGGCAATGGATTGGCAGGATTACTCTTTTACTTGTTTCAGTCATTTGACTGTGGCCATGCTGGAGCAACACCTTTAGTCGAGCAAATCGACCCCAGGACTTATTCTATCGGTCTCTTTTGCCGAATCACTAAATGACGGGTACATAAACACACCAGTGTCGGTTGTCAAGCAATGCCAGGGGGACAAACACACACACATATATGTATATATGACGGGCTTCTTTCAGTTTCTGTCTACCAAATCCATTCACAAGGCTTTGGTCAGCCTGAGGCTATAGTAGAAGCATCTGAAAGAATGCCTTATCACCTCCTTAAAAACTATCTTGTACGGAACATCCATCTAAATTTGTGAACTTCAGAAAGTAAATTTCCTGTAAATTTCAATTTATAAAAACTCTCATTTGCTTAGTAAATATTTCGTTCAGTAATTTACCATAGTTGTAAATTACCTGTAATTTAAACCAACCTCAGGTAGCCAAATGAAAATGGAAAATTTCGCCTGCAGCGAATGAAGGTTTATTCAACATTAAAATCTACTTCATAGTGAATGCAACGGATATTTAAATTTGTGAAAAACTTGAAGTTCAAATATTTAAATAAACTTGAGAAATCAAAATTACAGGAAATTCTTTGGAACATGGATTTATGGAAAGATTTCCAGACAGTCAAGCCTTTAATAATTGCTTTCCTTTGGTAACTTAATACCTAATTAATAAGGAGCTTTCTCCATTATAATCTGTAATATAAATTGAAGTTGGCCGACCATTGTATTCTTTCTTGTCTTGAGGTTCACGGCCAAACGGCTGGGTGGATTCGCGTGAAAAATGGC
>NC_069008.1:4133191-4141841 GCF_001194135.2 Octopus bimaculoides
GCCAAACGGCTGGGTGGATTCGCGTGAAAAATGGCACACATGTGGAGACGGGTGCATAGATTGGAATGCGCTTTCTATTTTTTCCCTAGACCCCATACTTACAGAGAAAAATCAATTAAAACAACCTGCATGCGTGCATGTATGTGAGTGTGAGCCACATCATTCAAACAGACCGGGTTTAGCTGCTAGTATACATACACAAACAAACATAAAATGAGAGAGACAAGAATCAACAGCTAGATATAGTGTGTATATATATATATATATATATATATATATATATATATAATTTATTTTCCCAACTGTTCAGGAAAGATTGTCTTTTAATACAATTTTAAAGTTCTTGGGTTTAAAAATAAAATTTTCTTTTTCTTTTCCATCAATAATAGCATTTTAAAATGGCTTTTTTTTCTTTTCTTTTTCTTAATTTTCAAGAGATAAGGTTTTAAAAAACACACACACAACAGTAAAAAAAAAAAAAATGAAAAGAACGCCAAAAAGAAAACAAAAAAACCATCCAATCCAACATGAAAAGAAAGGATACAAATGATAGTGATGATGATGATGGTTTTTAAAAAAACTTTGGGTGAAGGCTCCCAGTGGGCAGAATTGTTATTGCACCAGACAAGATTCCTGGTTGTATTTCTATCTTTACGTTCTGAGTTCAAATCCTGCCAAGGTCGATGCAATAAAGCAATTTTAATGCAGCAGGGCTAAATCGATTAGATTGACACTTCCTCTGATGCCCACCCCGCCAGTGCTTGACCGGTGGGGTGGGCACACGGCAAAGTCGATCTTGGTGAAATTTGAACTCGGAACATAAAGCCAGGAGAAACGCCACTAAGCGCTTAATTCAGCGTGACGACAAATTCCAACAGCTTGCTGCCTTTGTGGTTTCCTATTTTGGCACAAGGCCTGAAATTGTTGGTGAAGAGACAAGTCAAGTGCACTGAGCCTGGTACTTATTCTGTTGGTCTCTTTTGCCAAACCACTAAGTTACAAGGATGGAGACAAACCAACACCAGTTGTCAAGTAGTGGTAGAGAACAAACACAAACATCTATATATATGTGTGATGAGCTTCTTTCAGTTTCCACCTTCCAAATCCATTCACAGGGATTAAGAGACACCTGTTCAAGGTACCATATATATTTATATATGTACACACACACACACATATACATACATGTGTGTGTGTTTTTACATATGTGTATATACATATATGATGGGCTCTTTAGTTTCTACCTACCAAATCCACTCACAAGATTTTGGCTGGCCTGACGCTATAGCGAAAGACATTTACCCAAGGTACCATATATATATATATATAAAGTCCTTGTTATGTCTTGCCAAACTGTCTGCCTTTTCATTTCTGCTTTAACCTATACCTACCAGCTCAAGGGGAAGGTATATTTATTAAAAAATAGACCTCTTGATCCCCTCCATGTTGCTGAAGGACACAATGCACAGCTAGGGATTGAACTTATGATTGTGAGACGAATACTCTGACCACCAAGCCACGTGCCTTCATAGGTATGTGGATGGAATGCTAAATAGAAAGATGGGAGCAGGGATAGACTGACAAATAAAGATAGATAGACTGATAAACAGACAGGACTGATAGACAGACAGGCAGATAGGACTGATAGACAAACAGGCAGATAGACAGACAGGTAGATAAACAGACAGACAGGCAGATAGATAGGACAGACAGACAGGTAGATAGATAGATAGAACAGACAGGTAGATAGCTAGATAAAGTATGGGGATGAATGAATAGAGATGACTGGATGGATGGGTGAGTGAATGCATGCATAAATGAACAAGTGGTTGGGTTGGTTAGATGGGTAGATGGATGGGGGGACATACAGAAATAAATTACACTCACACACATCGCACAAGCAAAAACAATTTTAAAATGATTTTAAGAAAAAAAAAGACATTAAACATTTGAAATAACACACATACACATACCACCCGTATATCATCTAACAGTCAATTTTTTATCTTAATTTTTTTTTAAATAAAAGATTTTTTTTTTTTTTTTTTCATTTTTTTTTCTGTTAATATTTCTGTTAGCATGACTTATAGGTTTTCCAGTAAGTAAGCTCTGTGAGTTCCAGCCGAAATTTTCACACTGCTGACCAACATGTCAGTACAACTGAAATGATAAGTTATGAATAAAAATGAAATTACGGAGATGTACTTGCACAGTAATTGACTTGATCGGAGATCAAGTGTACTGAAACAAAAACAATTGCAGTGTGGAAGATGTCTGTAAGCCATTTAAGAACACACAAAAAACACCCCGTTAGTTTCACTTCAACATTTAAATTTAATTTGTGTCAAAATATTTTCACTGCTTTGAAACCACAACCTGTTCACTGACAAAATAGTTTTTGTGTGTTCTTAAATGGCTTACAAACATCTCCCACGCTGCAAAAATAAAATTAAAAACAGAAAAAAAAAGTACTATCTTTTAGCCTTTACTGTTTCAGTCATTAGACTGTGGCCATGCTGGGGCACAGCTCCCTCAAATTACACCTAATTTATATATACATGCCTAATGTGTGTATATATATATATATATATATATATAATTTATATATGTCTAATGTGTGTGTGAGTGTATATATCTATATATGAGCCAATGAGAGAAACCTTTACATGGTACCTAGACCTTATGGAAATAGCAGTTAAGTCTCCCTCAAATCACAAGTTAGTGCTTTATGTATGTATATATGTTTGAACCAGTGAGGGAGACCTCTACACATTCACTTGACCTGGTAGAAACAACAGCAAAATCGCCTTCAAATCACATCCTACTGTCTTAAACAAAACAACATTGAAGAATGCAGCTTAGATACACTATGTCTAAAAATAAACTGGATATAGTACCAAGATCTTACGGAATTAGCAGCCAAATCTCCCTAAAATCACACTCTAATGACATGTATTTATATATGTTTGAGCCAATGAGAGAGACTTCTACACAGCAGCTAGACCTGATAGAAATAACAGCAAAATCACTTTCGTATCACACCCTACTGTCTTAAACAGAAGTACATTGAATACTGTAGGCCTAGATACACTATGTCTAAAATTAAACAGGATGGTCATGATTGAGTCACCACAGTGCATAAGGCTGACTCCCTGGGGCCTAACAGCAATAACAATCAATATTCCATTTTTATTGAGAAATAAAAAGACAGAGAGAAAAAGAAAGGACGTACCTGTTACTTCTGTGGCTCCCCCTTTCCATCGCATGCTACTATTTTCACTTTATCGACTTTGGCAATCTCTTGTACGTCCCGAAACTCGACATCCTCCAAGACGAATGTCCACACATTGTCACAAAAGCGATATGTATTTAAATGACCCTGAAATTAAGAATAATTGATTAAATAAAGGCACAACAAAACTTTAAGAGGGAAAAACTAAAAGGGACGGGCCTAGCGGTCAGGGTGTTGCACTCCTGATTGCAAGACCAAGGTTTTGGTTCCTGGATCGAGTGGCATGTTGTGTTGGCATCAAACCAAGTGAAATTGTAGTCGTGGCAGACACTGGTATCACACAACTGGCACCCATGCCACTTATGTGGCACGTAAAAGCACCTGTTACACTCTTGGAGTGATTGGCGTTAGGAAGGGCATCTAGCCATAGAAACAATGCCAAATCAGACTTGAGTCTGGTGCAGCCCCTCAGTTTGCCAGCCCTGGTTAAACTGTCCAACCCATGCCAGCATGGACAATGGATGTTAAATGATGATGATACAATAGGCTCCTTTCAGTTTCCTATTTCTTTACTGCCCACAAGGGGCTAAACATAGAGGGGACAAACAAAGGATTAAGTCGATTACATCGACCCCCAGTGCGCAACTGGTACTTAATTTATCGACCCCGAAAGGATGAATGGTAAAGTCGACCTCGGCGGAATTTGAACTCAGAACACAGCAGTAGACGAAATACCGCTAAGCAGTTCGCCCGGCGGGGTAACGTTTCTGCCAGCTCACCGCCTTTCAGTTTCTGCCTACCAAATCCACTACCCCAGCATGGCCACAGTTGAATGACCGAAACAAATAGGAGAGATAAAAGAGAAAATAAAATGCGTACCTTAAATGAGACTCTGTTCCGTACGCGGCTTGCTAAAGCAGCATTGATGGCTCTGTCAAACTGGAGCAACACTTTGAGAGCTAGTTGTGGTGTTATCTGTCCACACTGCAGGTTGAACAAAGAGAAAAAAAAAGAACAGTAGATTATGCAAGTGTATGTGTACGAGTAGTCTTTTACTTGTTTCAGGTACTACTAAAGCAGCGCGGACCCGAACGCGCAGTCGCGCTAGATAGTCTTGAGTGGTCGATCCTAACCCTAACCCTGTCCCTAACCGTAACCCTATCCCTAACCCACGTGTGCAAATGAATACGTGTTTAGGGTTAGGATCGACCACTCATGACTAGCTAGCGCGGACGCGCGACCAGGTCCGCGCTGCTTTAGTAGTACCCTTGTTTCAGCCATTCTTTTTAGTTGAAGAAATTGACCCCAGGACATATTCTTTGCAAGCCTAGTACTTATTCTATCGGTCTCTTTTAGTAGGAGTTATTAAGGACCAGATATAAACAGATTATTGGTTTCAAATTTTGGCACATGACCAGCAATTTCGGGGGAGAGGGTTAAATCAATTGCATCGACCACAGTACTCAACTGGTACTTACTTCGTCGACCCCGGAAAGGATGAATAGCAAAGTCGACCCTGGTTGGAATTTGAACTCACAACGTTAAGACGAACGAACGAAATGCCGCTAAGCACGCTAACGATTCTGCCAGCTCGCCACCTTAAACAGATATATTAACGAAACTAATAAGTGTTTAATTCAATCTATAATTAATTAAACACAACCCAATATATATACGACATATAAAGCAGGCAATTGTGTTGGCTCGCTTCGGTTTGTTTAATTAAGGGACGACAGGTACGAGAAGAATAGCAGAGTCGACCCAGGGTGGAATTTGAACTCACAACGTTAAGGCGAACGAACGAAATGCCGCTAAGCATGCTAACGGTTCCGCCAGCTCGCCGCCTTAAACGAAGCTAATAAGTGTCTGATTCAATCTATAATTAATTAAAAACAACCCAATATCTACGCCATGGCTCGCTTCGGTCTGTTTAATTAAGGGACGACAAGTACGAGAAGAAGAACATCGAACCCAACTGACCTGAATAAATTCATCGAGACTTTCCTGCAAGGTGTTTCCAATGGTCGTATTACGGTAAAGTTGGTAACTCATACTGCTTTGGCTGGCTGGCTGTGGTGAGCTTATTGTTATTAATATTATTTGTTTTTGTTTATTTTTTTGCTTCTTTCTTGGGAAGACACTGCAAATAATAAAATAATAAAACTGTGGAACAGGAAACACAAGAGATGCAAGATGGAACGGAAACAAAAGGAAGACGAGAATCGGATGAAAACTGACCAATAGGAAACGGTGTTACAAAACCACCGACAACACCGAACTGTGCTGAAGAAACAGCCGGTAGCTTTGAAGGGCAGATAACGCTGGGTTTCTTGAGATTTTGTTGTTGAAGACGAATTACCTCCCTTGTAGAAATTGAACTTTTTATTTTAGTTATATCAAGGCCACACTGGTATAGCGATTTCAGATTAGCTCCCATTCAGATTAACCCCCAGCCCCGGTAACATGATAATCGCTTTCAGATTACCCTTGGGCGTATTCATTAAGCTGAAAGTATATCTTGCGTGCTGGATTTGCAAATTCCTTATCAATGGTCTATAAATGTCTTGTGTATTTTTCTAACCATGCATGCATATCTGTAGGTATGTATGTATGTATGTATACAATAGGCTTCTTTTCCGTCTACCAAATCCACTCACAAAGTCGTGGTTGGTCCAAGGTTGTAGTAGAAGACACTTGCTCAAAGTGCCACACAATGGGACTGAACCCAAAACCATGTGGTTGGGGAAGCAAGCTTCTTACCACACAGCCATACCTGTGCATGTTTATAGTGCCTACTTAATTCCTTAGTTATGAAATTGGTGTACATATCATTCAGGAGGGTATATAAATTCCCAGCTTTGTCAGAAAAAAAATAAAAGCACATGCAGGAATTTTTATCCTGGAAATAAGCATCGGATAAAAGTCCCTTTGGAAAGAATTTGTTGTATTTGAGAATTTTATATTCCTGATCATCTGGAGAAGATCCTCATCACATTTAGCCAGAGAGGGGTTAGGAGGCAAATTTTATCAGTTTTTAAGTTATAGTGATCCTTATTTTTCAAAGATTGAGTAGTGTTTGATTTGTTATCAAAAAAGAAGGCCTGCCATTTCATCCATACAATGAGAACATGGTTTTTTTTTTTTTTTTTGTAATAGTAATTGAATGTAAAAACCTCTTGGTGGATTTGGGATATCCTCAGTAGAGGTGCCAGTGAGTCGTGGTGGTATGTTAGTGAGCCCCGCATGACCCCACCAGCAGGTCGCTTTTTAATTTTGTTCCTATGGAATTTCTGAGAACTGGTAGGCTCTGATTGCTTTGATTTATGCTTTTGGTAATCTAAGAGAACAATCTTTTATAGATTTTAAAAATATTTTTTTTCGTTTTTCTTCTGACTTCACCATGTTATGAAGTAAAATAAAAGATTGAGTATCGAGAAAATTTCATTTGCCATTGAAACAAAAATAGCTAGTTCTTTTTTCAAAAATTGGTAGATTTTCCAAGAGAAACAGAAGGGAATGAAAAATATTTTACTTGCTATGGAAACCAAAATAGTTCTTTTTTAAAAGATTTCAAGATCTTCCAATAGAAAATAGCCAAAATTTTAAACCGACCATGGGTAGGTCATTGTGATGTCTAGGATATGATATAAACTAGGGTACCATATGACCCTCTGGTGGGACATGGATATCTAACACTGCCCATGTGATCTTTGACTCACATATGGTATAGTGTAAAAATATTATGTTACTCATGTGAAAATAAATTAAGATATTGTATTGAGACCCTGGGATAAAATGTAAAATGAGGCTCTGGAGTCAACATGTTAAGTGTTATCTATATGTAGTGCTGGCTGTGCCACAGAATGAAGGCTTTTGACATGTCTTTTTCATCCTCCAACTGAACAGCACACTTTTACAAGGTTGTATATGTTCTGTGGTCAACAATAGCTGTATCATAATTTACAAGGGGTTGATCCCCAATCTTCTCTGATGGCTAACCAGGCCTGCATGACTTAAGCATCGCCTCCTACAAAACACACTCTACTGGTCTTGATAATGAGATTTCATAATGAATCAGCAAATCTAGTGATGCCTTTGAGCAGCGGATATACAGTGAATTGACGAGAGAGCTAAATGAGCTCAGCATGGGCAACGCAGAGTGAGGCTCAAATGAATTTGAACTTAAATTCTGACATCTTCATCTAAGGCAAGACCAAGAGTAACAAGAGTCGCTATAAGGGGAATCTGAATGGAGCTGTTATGGAAGTAGTAAAGTACAAGGGTGAGTCAAAAAGTAATGTCATTTTATTTAGGACAGGTATAATTACCAACACAGGAACCTGTATCATACATCAAAATGAAGCTGGTCCTCTGTGGATCACATCCCTACTTCTCAACATAGTCACCGTTCCTCTCAATAGCAATGTTCCACCTTTGAATGAGAGCAAGTATCCCTGCCCCGTAAAATTCTGTTGACTGTTCTTTGAGCCACTTCTTCACTACAGTTTTCATTTCTTCGTCACTGGAATGATGTTTGCCTCTCAAACCCTCTTTCAAGGGGCCAAAGAGATGATAGTCTGAAGACGCTAAATCTGGTAAGTGTGAACAGTGAACAGAATTTTCCAGAGCAGGGATACATGTTAAGGGTACATGTGTCTGTAGAGTGCTCAACCCACTTGCATGTTAATTTCACAAGCAGGCTGTTCTGTTCGTCTGATCAACTAGAACCATCATAACCAGTGGGGGGGACAGTTATGTGTGTATATTCTTTTATTTGTTTCATTCTTTTGACTGTGGCCATGCTGGAGCACCGCCTTTAGTCGAACAAATCGACCCCAGGATTTATTCCTTGTAAGCCTAGTACTTATTCTTTCAGTCTCTTTGGCCGAACTGCTAAGTTACGGGGACGTAAACACACCAACACTGATTGTCAAGTGATGAGGGGGGGGGGACAGACACAAATACACACACACACACGTGTACAGACACACACAAACACATGATGGGCTTCTTTCAGTTTCCGTCTACCAAATGCACTCAAAGGCTTTGGTCAGCCTGAGGCTATTGTAGAAGATGCTTGCCCAAGGTGCCAGCCATGCAATGGGACTGAACCCAGAACAATGTGGTTGGTAAGCAAGCTACTTACCCCACAACCACTCCTGCGCCTATATATGCATGTTGTAGCTGTATTTCAAAGGGCCAGCCTTGTTACATTCTGTCTTCTTTCCAGCTACCCCTTCTCATCTTTATATTATACAGGGTGGCCACAAATCTCCTCTGTAATCTAGCACCTTTGCCTACCCATCCATCATACTTTAGCCTTGCAACACCTGCCATAAAACCTGCCACCTTATCTGTTACGACACCTCTTGGCAAGAGGCTCTTTGTTTTCACTGTCTTGCTCTTGTAAGTTACTTA
>NC_069008.1:4144596-4145299 GCF_001194135.2 Octopus bimaculoides
GGGTGGGAGTTTTTTCTAAAATTGAATAAAATAAATAAAATAACGATGAATACATACGTGCTTGTACATGATGAACAAAATGAATAATAACATTAATAATAATAATAATAATAATAATAATAATAATAATAATAATAATAACAACAACAACAATGATGATGTTTTCTTTTATTTTAAAAGTATAGCTGCACATTGGGAGGGTCATAATGCCATCACTAAACACACGCACTGATTCAATTCCCCTTCTTTATATAGAATTGAAACAGAATCTGTTCGTATGCTTATTGGTGTCATGACCTTCTCAAGATACAACAAAATTTGCTTCAGCACGAGAGTTCACATCAAGAATCTTGGAAACCGAAAATATTTTAAGTTCCATTTTGTAGACATGTAGTGTGTGTCAGTATGTATATGTGCGGCTCGCTAATTTGATTTATTTATTTATTTTTTACATTAAGGTTTATTTTGTAGACACTTAATGTGTGGCCCGCTAATTCTATTTATTTACTTTTTTTTACATTAAATTTTTTTTTACATTAAGTTTCATTTTGTAGATATGTAGTGTGTGTTAGTGTGTATATGTGCGGCCCGCTAATTTTATTATTTTTTTTTTTTACATTAAGTTCATTTTGTAGACATTTAATGTGCGGCCCACTAATTTTTTTTTTTTTTTTACATTAAATTTTTTTAAATTTAAGTTTCA
>NC_069008.1:4145404-4150975 GCF_001194135.2 Octopus bimaculoides
TTTTTTTTACATTAAGTTCATTTTGTAGACATTTAATGTGCGGCCCACTAATTTTTTTTTTTTTTTTACATTAAATTTTTTTAAATTTAAGTTTCATTTTGTAGACGTGTAGTGTGTGTCAGTGTGTATATGTGCGGCCCGCTAATTTTATTTATTAGTTTTTTACACTAAATTCCGATGTAATTGTTATCTACACCACCTGCAAAGTATTTTATTTCTTATCTTTTATATTTTACTCGTTTCAGTCATTAGACTGCGGCCATGCTGGGGCACTGCTTTGAAGGGGTATTAGTCAAACAAATTATTTAAGCCTGATGCTTTTCTATCTCCATCTTTTTGCCGAACCGCTAATTGACTGGGACATAAAGAAACTAACACAGGTTGTCAAGTGGTGGTAGGGATCAAACATAAACATAAAGACATCCACTCATGTACACGCACACATATTTCTATCTATCTGTCTGTCGTCTATCTATCTATCTATCTATCTATCTATCTATTTATCTATCTATTTATCTATCTATTTATCTATCTATTTATCTATCTATTTATCTATCTATCTATCTATCTATCTATCTATCTATCTATCTATCTATCTATCTATCTGTTTATCTGTCTGTAGATTATGATTATATCGGAATTTAAAATGAACAAATAAATTTGGTAGCTTCATACACATACATTCTGACACACCCATAGATATCTACAAAATGAAACTTGAAACTTCGAAAAAATTTGTTGTGTGTCAGTCGGTATGTGTGAGTGCTCACTATTTTTCTTTTCACATCAAATTCCGATATAATCGTATTTACACAGTCTGAAAAGTATTTGTAGAAAATTTCATTAAGAAATACTCATTTTTCTAAAAGTTATGAGGAAATAAAGCCCACTCATGTGATTTTTTTCCAAAACAGCACAGAAAAAAAAATTACACAACGAATTCCGATATAATCGTATTTACACAGTCTGAAAAGTATTTGTAGAAAATTTCATTATAAAATACTCATTTTTTCTGAAAGTTATGAAGAAATAAATCCGACTCGTGTAATTTTTTTCCAAAACAGCACAGAAAAAAAAAATTTCACAACAAATTCTTATATAATCGTAATGTGTACACCACATGAAAGGCATTTGTAAAAAATTTCATTGAAAAAAGATGCCTATTTTTCTGAAAGTTATAAAGGAAAAAAAATCAACGGGGTGGGGTACAATTGTGTACGTATGCCCAGTGATTGTTATTCTTAATAGAAACAAACGTAAACAATTTATGTTCATTGGAAGAAGAAAGAGAGAAAACATCAACCAAGTATGTGGTCGTCTTAATTTAATATTATTATATAATACGCTAGACGTGTGAATAGAATTATCGAAGAAGACGAAGACTTTGAATAAAAAAAAAAGATATTTTAAAAGAGAGAGAGAAAAAAAAAGGGTAAATATGAAAAGTTAAGCAGAAGCAAAAACAATAACAAATTGGAATACGAAAAGGCGGCTGCGGAGATTCATCTTTACACGCCAAAATGGCGGACGGTATGAGATCTTCGGAACGACAGACATTAGGACAGTTCGCCAAATCGCAGACGAAGTACGGAACGGCTAGTATACCCGTGAGATGGAATTCCAATTTCGTAAAACACAAAGTGGTGTCCACAGATTCTTTGGTTGGCATCGCGCTAAAATATGGAGTATCGGTGAGTGGAATTTTGTTCACCTTTCTTTTCAAAAGAACATCTGGGTTGGTCTTAGACTCTGGTCGGTGCGACGAGGAAGGAAGCAAGAAAATGAATGAAGAAGCAGAATATAAACGGTATATTGGAATTGTCAGCTTAGACGGAAGCGTGTCTCGTTCTTTGACAGTTCTATATTTTTGTAGTATCGTTGTTGTTACGACAGCTGTGGGTGGTGAAAAATCGGTAGATGGATGACACAGACTCCAGTTCAAATCTCGACCTGACCGATTTCACTTTCGTTATCCCTTTCGGGCGTACGTTGTTCTTATGGCGGTAAGAGATAGTAGAATAAAATTACACCACACCAATGTCTTTATGTTCCAAGTACAAATCACGTGCGTGATAGAATCCGTAATCGTTCTAAAGTTGATGTTATTTTAAAGACTGCGAGTAGTGGAAATGAGTGTCAAGTGATCGGAATCGGCAAAATGTATGCCTCCTTCCCTTTGTGTGTATAATGTGCTAAAATCCCGCCCTAACTCGAATTTGCTTTTCATAATCTTTCTTCGATCGATGTTGTTATTGTGTATGGCGGCGGAGGATGTCAAAATAGTTAAAGCAGCCGTTGTTGTTAAAATGTATGTCGTTTACATACATATATCGAGTTCAACTTCCACTTAGCTATGATTTTTTTTCCTTTCATCCTTCCAGGGCCGATTTAATCGAGTGTCCACCACCCCCACCTCTGCCTAAAGTTTGTGACTTTCCTTTATGCTAGAAATTAATATTTGTTGTTATTTATTTCGTGGGTTGAACAGCTGGCAAAATGCTTTGAGGTATTTCAGCAAGACCCCGTGCCCGGAACCCTCAAAAGTTGGTAAATTCATCATATATATATATATACCATGCTCACCCAATAATCGAATCGTAGAATCATAACGGAACAGTAATTTCTGTGTTCCTTGTTACGAAGTACGATGGTAGTTGTTTTGAGAAAATCCTTGCATATCCCACAGCTAGTTGTATCACGATGAGGGAGACAGTTGTTTGGCGGAAGCACTGCACGTCCCCCTCAGCTAGTTGTATTATGATGAGGGTAGCAGTTGATGTGAGAAAGCACTGCATATTCCTCAACTAGTTGTATTACGATAAGAGTAGCAGTCGTTTTGAGAAGGCACTGCACATGGGCCCGGGGACAGGGGATCAAAGAGGGTGCAAGCGTACCTCTTAAAATTTTTGTTCTGTGCAAAAGCAAAATATACATTCCTACTTTTGTCAGGTTTAGAAAACAGTGTGTAAAAAGGGATCTGTAAAATACAGATTGATGTTAGGTTTCTTCTCAAAAGACAAAAATAAATTTTAAAAAGCAATAAGACCTTACTCTTTTTACTCTTTTACTTGTTTCAGTCATTTGACTGTGGCCATGCTGGAGCACCGCCTTTATAGTCGAGCTAATCGACCCCAGGACTTATTCTTTGTAAGCCTAGTACTTATTCTATCGGTCTCTTTTGCTGAACCGCTATGTCACGGGGATGTAAACACACCAGCATCAGTTGTCAAGCAATGCTGGGGGGACAAACACAGACACATATATATATATGTATGACGGGCTTCTTTCATTTTCCGTCCACCAAATCCAGTCACAAGGCTTTGGTCGGCCCTAGGCTATAGTAGAAGACACTTGCCCAAGGTGTCACGCAGTGGGACTGAACCCGGAACCATGTGGTTGGTAAGCAAGCTACTTACCACACAGCCACTCCTGCGCCTATACTTTTACCTTGATTGTATGGCTGGATGCCCTTCCTAACACCAATCACCCAGCAGAGTGGACGGAGTGCTTTTTACTTGGCACACACATCTCTGCTTTTTCCATGTTGGTCTGAGTTGAATGAGAACTTCATAAAGACATAATCCCATGCATGCATCTAACCATCTTCTTCCCTCACTATTCCTGGGAGGCTTGTGCAGGTAAAATCCTCAGGTACCACTTCCATAGGGTCCTGTCAGAAGCAGTTGTCATAACCCATCTCAGCTGGTTTCACAAGCGCGACACTGTAACTATGGATATTATCCAAACATCTCATTCTTGCATGGTCTGCCCTGAAGGTCTCCTCCCAGTTGGCTCACCTCAAAGAATTTAATTCTTTCAGATTTTTGAAGAATCTGATTCTTTTGGGTTCTTGAAAAATCCGATCCTTTCAATCTCTTGAATAATCTTAATTCCTTCAGATTCTTAAAAAATTTGATTCTTTTGGATTCTTGAATTATGCAATTTTTGGGGGATTATTGAAGAATTTGATTCTTCCAGATTCTTGAAGAATGTAATTCTTCCCTATGACATTCTAACCACTTGTCTGTATGACTTCTTGGTACAGAGAAATGGCAGCTTGACCTGGAGACCTTCCCTGATCTCTTAGCCATGTACCCTGTATCCTGAAACCCTTCAAAAGACCCCCATTTCAGCCCCTTCTATTTACATCGTACCCCTTTTGTCATCAACCCCTACTTGCTTCAATATATAAGGTATTGATTCTTCCCATCTTTTATATGACAACCTGAACAATACCCAGATATCTTCTATTCTTTACTTGTTTCAGTCTTTACACTGTGGCCATGCTGGGGCACCGCCTTGAAGAATTTTTATTCAAATATATCAACCCCCAGTGCATATTATTAGTTTGTAAAGCCAAATCGCTTAGTTACTGGGATGTAAACATACCAGCACCGGTTGTCAAGTGAGTGGGGGGAACAACACAGGCACAAAAGACACACACACATACATATATACAACAGGTCTCCTTCAGTTTCTGTCTACCAAATCCACTCACAAGGCTTTGGTTGGCCTGAGGCTATTACAGAAAACACTCGCCCAATGTTCCACACAGTGGGACTGAACCCAGAACCCTGTGGATGGGAAGCAAGCTTGTTACCACCATTGACACCGCTTGACCTGTGACAGTGGCTTTTCTGTTGATTTTTACTTTTTATTTAATGCTTTTTTTGGATTGGATTCGATTGGCTTGCCCATGTTCAGTCCACTGCGTGATGAAGGCCTCAGCGTGCTCTCTTAACACCAGAGAATAGCTTGAAATCATACTGGTTTGATAAGCCTACTCTGCCACACTGGCTCAACGGGGCCTGGCAGAGGGGTGCAGTTTTTATACTCATACCTGGGAGTAGTTAAGTCAATTGCATCCACCCCTTGTACTCAACTGGTGCTTTTTTTTATCGATCGCAATAAGGTGGAAGCCAAGGTCGGCCTCTGCGGAATTTGAACAGAGAACGCAAAGATGAATGAAATATTGTTGAGTATTTTGCCCAGCATGCTAATGATTCCGCCAGCCTGTCACCTTTTATGCTTTAAGTGGCTAAATGATGCCAGGACACTGAGGAAAACGCACACACAAACATAGACATTTGGAAGGAAACAGAAGGAACGATATTTCATATCTCAAGTTGACACCATGTCACCGACAGGTTTAAATGAATCCGAATTCTGAATGTAAAGACAGACTAAATACTGCTAAGCATTTCACCCAATGTGTTAACAACAGTGGAGGCTCAATGGCCCAGCGGTTAGGGCAGTGGACTCGCGGTCATAGGATCGCGGTTTCGATTCCCAGACCAGGCGTTGTGAGTGTTTATTGAGCAAAAACACCTAAAGCTCCACGAGGCTCCGGCAGGGGATGGTGGCGAACCCTGCTGTACTCTTCCACCACAACTTTCTCTCACTCTTTCTTCCTGTTTCAGTTGTACCTGTAATTCAAAGGGACAAGCCTTGTCACACTCTGTGTCACGCTGAATATCCCCGAGAACTACGTTAAGGGTACACGTGTCTGTGGAGTGCTCAGCCACTTGCACGTTAATTTCACGAGCAGGTTGTTCCGTTGATCGGATCGAA
>NC_069008.1:4150985-4153400 GCF_001194135.2 Octopus bimaculoides
CAATGGCCCAGCGGTTAGGGCAGTGGACTCGCGGTCATAGGATCGCGGTTTCGATTCCCAGACCAGGCGTTGTGAGTGTTTATTGAGCAAAAACACCTAAAGCTCCACGAGGCTCCGGCAGGGGATGGTGGCGAACCCTGCTGTACTCTTCCACCACAACTTTCTCTCACTCTTTCTTCCTGTTTCAGTTGTACCTGTAATTCAAAGGGACAAGCCTTGTCACACTCTGTGTCACGCTGAATATCCCCGAGAACTACGTTAAGGGTACACGTGTCTGTGGAGTGCTCAGCCACTTGCACGTTAATTTCACGAGCAGGTTGTTCCGTTGATCGGATCGAATGGAACCCTCGACGGAGGGCCAACAACCAAGCTAACAACAGTTCTGTCAGCTTGCTACCTTTTATGCTTTAAGGGCTTAAATAACACCAGGGCATGAAACAGAAAACACATACACAAACATACACATCAAGGATCCAAATTCAAAAGGAAAGAAAAGAAACAGCGTTTCATATCTCAAGTTGACACCATGTCACCGACATTACTCTTATACTTCCTCTTAAATAATCATTAATCCGTTTCTTATCCTGCAACTACCCCCCCCCCTCTTGCGTCACGTTTTCCCTCCACTTCCCTCTCAACCATACCTGCTTTTCCTCCTCATTCCGTCCCTCTTTCCATTGTCTTCTCTCATATTGTTTCTCCTCCTACTTCTTGTTCGTGTACGGTCCTGCTGCATTTCTTATCAGTTGCAGCCATTTTTTTTTTTTTTCTTTAAATTTACAGGATGTAAAACTGCCCGTCCCTCATTAATTTCTCTCCTATCAACTTCTCCTTGAAAAGAGACTCTGTCTGGAATGTTTGCTTTTCCACTCCCTGTGGCAACTCCTATTTATCAATCTTACTAAATAATCCTTTCTACTTTAGGCACAAGGCCTGAAATTTTGGAGGAGGGGGGGGGGCAAGTCGATTACATCGACCTCAGTGTTCCATTGGTACTTAATTTATCGACCTTGGAAGGATGAAAGGCAAAGTCGACCTTGATGGAATTTGAACTCAGAACATAAAGACACACAAAATTGCACGAAGAATTTTGTCCGCCATGCCTATGATTCTGCTAGCTTACCGCCTTAATAATAATAATAATGATAATAATAATAATAATCTAGTATATATAAATCACAGTATGTGTGTGTATATTGACTAATGCATACATTTCCACAATTCTCAACTGGTTTTCACCAAACTTTACATACACATTACTTATGACCCAGGGATGGTCATGCACTATAACATTTTCTCCAGAGCTCCCGCGTAAATCAACAAACAGGGAAAAGGTTTTTCTCTAATTCATTGCATGTATATAGTTTGTTTGTATGTAGGATCTTCCATACTTTTTTAATCAATGTGTTCATATATTGGCATTTGAGAATATTTTTTAGTAGTTTTCACATTTTTTTGATTTATTATTTGTTTATATGTTGTAATTGTGTATTATTACTTGGTTAGAGAATATTATAAAAGTGAAAGGATTTTGTCTATTTATTTCGACTGTCCACCTGCGATGGTGATTAAATTGACTAGGAACACTGTATGCAATGAATATCCAATACCGAACAATCTTAACCTGCATATTTAAACTGCATTAAACTTTAGCAAGCTTACCTTTACCTATTCTGAGTTATTTGAAAAGTGATGTTTCCTTCTCTCTCTTCTATTCGTTGATACCTTTGTTTACCTACCAATGCATTGTTTCACTTTAAGGATGTTTATTCACCCATCCATTATGATATTTCGAATGCGACGTCTTTTCACTGCGAATTGCTAAAGATTCAAAGTAATATTCGTGAACTGAAGTCAAACTCTTCATGTCTTCATTTTTCATTACCTGAAGTCAATTTCAGAGTGGTTGCACACTGCAAGCACGTAGCAAATACATTCCTTTAACTCTACTTTTTCAAGTAGGTATTCTATTGCCATTTTGAACATAACAACCATATTTCTCTCTGAAAAAATAGCTCCCTTTGCTGTTGAATAAAACAAAAATTAAAGAGGGGAAGTTTCAAAGTCTTCCTTTCCCATCGAGTGAAGATGCTTCTCTATAGCAGTGTGGGAACATTCCATTTCCTCTGCCAAGTTCCCTTGTTGTTTGACGAGAATTTTCGTGCAAAAGTTGGTTTAATCGCTCTTCATCGAACTCAACTGGACGGCCAGAACGAGGTGCGTCTTCGAGGTAAAAATTTCCATTTTTAAACCTGGCATACCAATCTTGAGCGGTTCTTTCAGCTATGGCACCCTCTTCCATACACAGCACAAATGTCGTGAGCAGCTTTTGTGGCCTTAGAACCTTGATTTAAAGCAAAAAGAAGGTGTTGAAAATGCTCGTTTTTCTTAACTTGACATTCCATTTTAATGATC
>NC_069008.1:4154054-4156427 GCF_001194135.2 Octopus bimaculoides
ATATATATATATATATACACGACAGGCTTCTTTCAGTTTCCGTCTGCCAAGTTCACTCACAAGGCTTTGGTCGGCCCGAGGCTGTAGTAGAAGACACTTGCCTGAGGTACCATGCTGTGAGACTGAACCCGGAACCATGTGGTTGGTAAGCAAACTACTTACCACAGAGTCATGCCTAAATAAACAGTAAACTTTCGGTAATGTCTTGTAAAATGTCACAGATTTAAATTCAAAACAATTGCTGCAGATTTGCAGTGAGCAAAGCAAAGTTCAATTGAGCTAAAGTCATGTTTAAACATAGCTACATTCATAAATATTCATTCGCTTTACATGTAGCTTAAATATCAGCAACTTAATGCTGTTTTTCTTTTTCACTGTCACAAGTTATATAAGATAATGAAATGTAGAGCACAGGCATGGTTAAAAAGTTTCCTTTGCTATTGTGGGAGTTCTGGATTGGTTCCACTGTGGGACACCTTGTGGAAGTGTCTGCCGCTATGGCCCCAGGCCAATCAGTCCCTTGTGAGGGGAATTGAAGGAAGTGTGTCACATGCATGCGTGTGTGTGTGTGTGTGTGTTTAATATATATATATTTATATAAAGACATTACTACAGAATAATGCCACACACTAGACTTTCCAAAAAAACACATTTTATTACCGAATGCGAGGAAAAGCAACTCTTAAAAAAACCGACCAAGAGGCACCTGTGCCAGTGACATATAAGAAGCACCTGTGCCAATGACATGCAGGAGGCACATGTCCCAGTGACATGTATAAGACACATGTCCAGCAGCACGGAGAAATACAGGTGTTTGAGGTATACTCAGCCTTGACATTATATATACTGCATCATCATTATCATCATCATTGTTTAACATCCCCTTTTCTCTGCTGGCATGGGTTGGATACTTTGGCAAGAACAAACAAGCCAGAGGGCTACGCCAAGTTCTGTGTCTGCTTCTGCATGGTTTCTAGAGCTGGATGCTCTTCCTATCACCAACCACTTAACAGAGTGTGCTGGGTACCTTTTTTTTTACAAGACACCTGTACTAGTGCCAGTGTTACCAAGTCCCTGCAAACATATTTGGTGACTCATGCCTCTAATACAAATGTGTCTGTTTTATATTGAACCAGTGATCTTATATCAATTGTATTTTTCATGTGCAAAAGATGAGACTTGCCGCCATCTCTCCGCCTCCCTCTCTTTCTCACAAACACACACACACACACACTATATTATGGTCATTCTACCTGAGAATAACATTAAAGGTACACGTGTCTGTTTCATATTCAGCCAATGTGGGAGAGAGAGAGAGAGAGGCAGCTTTAGGCCAGGTGTTGAAAAGCAAAAGTATCTTAGATGGACACGAACAGGTGTCTTGCTAATAATAAGAAATATGACTAAACGAGATTATATAAGAGTGGGTAGGGAGTTGTAACTGGAAAGAGAGAGAGGGAGTGATTTATTTATTGAGAAAACAAGTAGGTACTTTTCTCATCAACCCCTCGTATGTATGTATATAGGCGAAAGTAAAGAAATCATACTCTCAGTGTTTAGGGATGGGTTTAGGGTTAGGATTAAGGATTTTCTTACACCGAAGACGGGCGGTGTATGTATTTTTTACCCCCGCTATATATATATATATATATATATATATCAGGTGAGATGAGCTAAAAATAACAGCTAACTCGCTCTTAAATTATACACAAAATAAAATTTGGTTATTTTTAATGTTTTCTTTCCTAATTGTATGGATTCGCGTGGTGTAGGACACAGATTTTGTAAAAACCATTCTGAAAATTCCCAAAATATAAAAAAAATGTTACGAGATGCTGTATGGGGGTCCTTAAACCAGAAAACCCGCCCCTTTTTTAATGTATGTATGTTGTTGCTTAGCGTTCGGTCAAAGCATATCTAGGACTAGGTTATCTTGTGTGTGCTATCATGTTGCTCTGAGCTAGATTATCTCTGATCATGCACCCAGGATTACAGTCAAACACGTTCCAGCCGTCTTCATTTATATTTAACATGAGTTCATGTAGAACGACGACTGTCATTGCTCAACCATTTAAACAAAAACGAAAGAAAGAAAATTTGATTTACCTCCCTTCAATTAAATTGCCTTCATAAGTTACTTCCCTTAAGAGTAATTCGTGTGTGTGTGTGTGTGCATACTTAGGTAATTCTTTCTCCTTTCTTTCTCCCATTCTCTCTCTATATATACATTTATATATATATATATATATATATATATATATATATACACACACGCACATGTATATACACACATACATATGTATATATATATGTATATTATTATTTTTTTTTGTCTACGTTTTGTTTGCAATGTCCTGTGCCCAGATATGCACC
>NC_069008.1:4156527-4157399 GCF_001194135.2 Octopus bimaculoides
ACCTTGTTGCACATTTCATGTGCTTACTCCGGTATATATATATATATTTAAAATTTATTAATGAGGGTAGAAATTGATTATACATGCACACACACACACACACTCACATATATACAGAAAGCTGCACCAGTCTCCAACCTGATTTGGCAAAGTTTCTACAGCTGGATGCCCTTCCTAGCGCCAACCACTCCGAGAGTGTAGTGGGTGCTTTTATGTGCCATCAGCATGAGGACCAGTCATGCGATACTGGCATTGACCTTGCTCAAATGGTGCTTTTTACGTGCTACCTACACAGGAGCTATATATATATATATATGATGGTCTTCTTTCAGTTCCCATCAACAAAATCCACTCACAAGGCTTTGGTTAGCCTGAGGCTATAGTTGAAGACACTTGGTCAAGGTGCCACGCAGTGGGAGTGAACCTGGAACCATGTGGTTGGGAAGCAAGCTTCTTACCACGCAGCCACACTTGTGCCTACATATACATATATATATATGATGGGCTTCTTTCATATATATATATATATATATATATATATATATATATATGGTGGGCTTCTTTCAGTTTCTGTCTACCATATCCACTCACAAGGCTTTGGTTGGTCCAAGGCTACAGTAGAAGACACTTGCCCAAGGTGCTACAGAGTGGGACTGAACCTGGAACCATGTGGTTGGGAAGCAAGCTTCTTACCACACAGCCACACTTGTGCCTACGTCGTCGTCGTTGTCGTTTAACGTCCGCTTTCCATGCTAGCATGGGTTGGACGATTTGACTGAGGACTGGTGAAACCAAATGGCTACACCAGGCTCCAATCTGATTTGGCAGAGTTTCTACAGCTGGATGCCCTTCCTAATGCCAACCACTCCGAG
>NC_069008.1:4157568-4160149 GCF_001194135.2 Octopus bimaculoides
TGATGGTCTTCTTTCATATATATATATATATATATATATATATATAATGACATTGTTAATTCCACCCACCATCGCTGCTGCTGCTGACACTTACGGCAACGACCTTTGCCCCCACCCTCTCGTTTATAGATTAGATAGCATTATCTAAGTAGATCTGAGTGATCTGACAGCTAATTCTGTCTTTTGTCGAAGGCTGAGAACTACTACAACGACTACCCACAAAGGCTGACTCAGAGACACAGACCAACAACAGGCAGTACTGGTGAGAGAACACAAACCACTGACCAATCTCCCCGCCACCCTGCCCCAGTAGACCTCTGTCCACTTGGTCACCTGGTGGGTGCCACTCCTCCCACCTTCTACTTCCTTCGCCCCAGCAATCATACATTAGCTGTCATGCTGGTTATGTTATCTTTCTACACAAACAAACGCCTCGTTCTTTAACTGCGAAGCCACGCTAATTGTTAGGAGAATGCTCCACACATATTCATTCATACATACATACATACATACGCTCGCCGTGACCTTCATGAAAATCCTTATTTGAACCCCAAATCCAACCAACTGCGTATATAAACCTTATTATACACGCTGTTAGATTTTAACTGGAGATTCCTTGATCACTAACATCGAAGCTGTTACGTAAGGAAACACAAGTATACGCACAACACATGCACACAGACAAACATATACAAGCCCGATATTATGTTAATGTACTGGAAATTTTAATCTGTGTAAAAACTGCATAGACCCTCGAAAATCCACCAGAAAATTTTGCCAGATCTACAAAAGTTCACTGAATTCAAGAAATTTAATGTAATCTACAAAATTTAGCAAGTTTCAATGAAAATGTCTCTAATCCCAGAAATTTAGTTAAATTCACAATATTTGACCAAATTCACAATATGTGAATCAAATTCACAAATATCTGACAAAAATCTATATAAAATTTAATTAGACTCAGAAAATTGTTAACCAAATCCACAAAGATCTTTTGCTAGTTCTTCAAAAATTTGTGAAATCGATTAA
The DNA here is from genome assembly GCF_001194135.2 of Octopus bimaculoides. Taxonomy (NCBI): domain Eukaryota; kingdom Metazoa; phylum Mollusca; class Cephalopoda; order Octopoda; family Octopodidae; genus Octopus; species Octopus bimaculoides. Next base: position 4,158,598 of record NC_069008.1, read on the forward strand.
AATTTAATCTAATCCACAGAAATTTTGTCAAATTCAAAATCCATAAAATCTTAAATTCACAATTTACTAAATCGACAAAATTTTAGTCAAATTCCCAGAAATTTCGCCTAATCCTCAAATTTCAGTAAGTTTGCCAAAATTTAACCAAATTCACAAAATTTAACTAAATCCACCGAAATTTTACCTAATCCACCAAAAATATTATCAAATCTGCAAAAATTTCAATCAAATCCTCAAAAATTTTGCCAAATCCACAAAATTCTCAAAAACCTAAATTGACCAAAATTCCTCAAAATTTAAAAAAACAAAGCTGATTTACTCAAAATCTACCAAATTCATCATAAAATCTTATTAAATTCTACCAAATTGAGAGAAAAGAAAAAACTTGCCTGAATCATCAGGATTCAACCAAATCTTCCAAAGTCTTGCCAACCATATAAACCCACATATATACACAAATACATACACCTGAACATACAGGCTAAACATACGTGTACCTCAGAGCAGCCATATTGATGTCGGAGATGAAGGATTTTGGCAGGCATTACTTTCGCCACCGCCTTCGTGCCCAAGAATCTCTGGTCAGCATTGCATTGAAGTATCAAGTATCGGTGAGTACCAAAGAGTCATGCTGCCAAGAATTATGAATCAGGGAGCTTAACCAGCTTTACATGCATAGCACCCATAACGCTTCCATGTTTTTCTTTCTTCCTTCCTTCCTTCTTCCCTTCCTGCCTTTCTTTCTTAATTTCTTTCTTTCTTTCTTCCTTTCATTCTTTCTTTCTTCCTTCCACCCCTCCCTGCCTTTATTTCTTCATTTCTTTCTTTCTTCCTTCCTTCCTTCCTTCTTCCCTTCCTGCTTTTCTTTCTTCATTTCTTTCTTTCATTCTTCCTTCCACCCTTCCTGCCTTTCTTTCTCTCTCTCTCTCTTTCCCTCTCTCCCTTCCTTCCTTCCCTTATTTCTTTCTTCCTTTCATTCTTTCTTTCTCCTTTCCTTCCTTCCTTCCTTTCTTTCTTTTCTTTCTTCTTCTCATTATTTCTCCCTTCCTTCCTTCATTTCTTTCTTTTTTCCTTCTTCCCTTGCCTTTCTTTCTTTCTTCCTTCCTTCCTTTATTTCTTCCTTTCATTCTTTCTTTCTCCTTTCCTTCCTTCATTTCTTTCTTTTTTCCTTCCTTTCTTCCTTCTCTTCCTACCATTCTTTCTCTCTCTCTCTCTCTCTCTCTCTAACTTCCTTCCTTCCTTCCTTCCTTCCTCTTAGAGCAATTTGCCTTTTACTAATTCTTTTGCTGGGTTTTTTTCTTCTTACCTGTGTCTAACAGTCTTTGATGACTTCTAATTAGAATTTACCTCAATGTTGTTCATTTTTTCCTGTTGGTATAAATTGCATCATTGGCACTCAACCATTCTTTGCCTATGGACCCCTTTGATCCCTATTTTCCTCGAGTGGACCCTCATAGCCATTCGATATGTGTAAAAAGTCTTATTATATATATATATATATATTTTCTAACAAAACTGTCCGATGAACGGGAACGTGAAACTCAGAGTAACA
>NC_069008.1:4161772-4162547 GCF_001194135.2 Octopus bimaculoides
AGTTTTAGTTCCTCGTGCCCCCTCTTATCCCAACAACCACCACCACCACCACCACCGCCACTACAGCGCATAGCTACATGCCGTGAGCCTCCGCATCTTACCCCTTCTCCCTCCCTCCCGTTCTCTTCGCCATTATTTGCCGAAACAAAACCACAGCCTGACTTTGATATGTTGAAGGTAACGAGATGGCGTGGCGGTGAACTAACAGACGTGTATTCTTCTGGCAGGGCGATGTATTTAGGTTTTTAAATGCTTTAATGAGAGTAATTAAATCGTGTTGGGAACGTAGCCACGTGCATGGGTTTCTGTGCGTCTGTGCGTCTGTGTGTGTATGTGTGTGTGTGAGAGAGAGAGACAGAGAGACAGAGAGGAGGTGCATACCTCTCACGTTTTTGTTCAGTTCTTACTTGTTCCAGTCATTGGACTGTGGCCATGCTGGGGCACCACCTCGAATGGGTTTTGAGTCGAACAAATAGTCGACCCACGTATACTTACTTTCTATTTTTTTTTTAAGCCTGATACTTTGTCTATCGGTCTCTTTCCTACTGAACTGCCAAGTTACTGGGATGTAAACCAACCGACACTGGATGTCAAGTAGTGGTGGTCTGGGACAAACAGAAACATAGACACACACACACACACACACACACACACAGACACACACACACACATAGATATATATATATGACAGGCTTCTTTCAGTTTCCGTCTACCAAATCCACTCACGTGTCTTTGATTGGTCGGTCTGAAGCTATAACAGATGACATTTATCGGC
>NC_069008.1:4162854-4164797 GCF_001194135.2 Octopus bimaculoides
GTTAGGGTTAGGTTTAACGGTTAGGGAATTCCGTCCCTAACCATAACCCTAACCTTAACCCTAAACACTAACCCTAACCCTAAAACCCTAACCCTAACACCGTAGGGAAGATCGTGCAGGTGTTACGGAAAGGGCCGATCTTTGGTAAAGATCGCTGAAGACACTTTTTACGGAAAAGGCCGATAATTAGGAACTCGTACCGAAAGATCGCCAGAGGATATGTTAACCTTGTGAAGGGATGGTTGCATCCAAGGAAATACTTGTTCAATACCTAGTATTTTGGGGGAACAAAATTCCCTTAAACCAATTAAGTATACATAAAGCATATAGATTATATCCATTTAAAAGAAGAAAAGAAAATAGAGATGACGAAGTTAATGATTGTTTATTATTAACGAACTGGTAATCTTTGCTTCTTGCAGCTGTTACAATCAATACATAATAATCTAATTAGAAATTTGTACATTAAATTTACATTTAATTTACAGACTGCTGAAATGAGTTGATAAGCCCACAAATAACATCTAAAAGTACATCTTTTTTCCACTGATGAAATTATGCTCATGTCACATAAATGTAAATTTAAAGTACAAATTTGTAATTGAATTGAGTATTAATTAAAACAGATATATTTACCAAAATTACATAAAAATATTAGTCGAGCAACTCGACCCCGGCACTTATTCTTTGCAAGCCTAGTACTTATTCTATCAGTCTCTTTTGCCAACCGCTAAGTGATGGGGACATAAACACACCAGCATCGGTTGTGAAGCAGTGCTAGGGGGACAAACACAGACACACAAACACACATATATATATATACATATATACGACGGGCTTCTTTCAGTTTCCGTCTACCAAATCCACTCACAAGGCTTTGGTCAGCCCGAGGCTATAGTAGAAGACACTTGCCCAAGATGCCACGCAGTTGGACTGAACCCGGAGCCATGTGGTTGGTAAGCAAGCTACTTACCACACAGCCACTCCTATGCCTATAGTTTTTTTTTCCTTTAGAGTTAAAAAAATGCTGATTTTATAGTTTTAACTTTTTAAAGATCTAAAAAAAAGGGCTGATTTCATAGTGTTGGCCCTTTATTAGGTTTTTATAAGGCTTTTAGAGCCAGGAAAATAGAGACTCCAGCTAAGAAGATCTGAAGAAGGAATTGTAATTCCGAAATCTCATCAGACTATAGATAACCAAATTACAACAGATGTATAATCCATTTTTTGTTTTATAGTGCATTGTTGTACCATTCTTAAAAAAAAACAAACGTAAATGAAACACAATATTAATATTAAACTAAAAAAGTTTATTGATAAATTGACCATAAAAAAAATTAAAATTGAAAAATCAAAAACACGATATATACCTAATTTAATTTTTTTCTTTTTCTTGTTCTCCATTTTGTTTATGAGATGCATGTTGCCCTTCATGAAACTTAGAATGTCAAAGTTTTTCATCAGAGAAGGACGATCTCTTGGTCCTCAAGATGTCCTTGCCCATAGAGAACAAGCTCTCCAATACAGCACTGGAGGGGGGATGGCTGTGTTGAACTTGAATATGTCCACCAACTCTTACTCACCCAAGAAGGCGGCATCTGCCAGCAAGTCCTTGGAGTCGGTCTCCAACCAGGTCTTGACCAAATTCTGGGTCTTGCCCTTGAGTGACCTGCTGTTCGCTTTTGGTCGGGTGACACCACTGAAGAAGCCATCCTCCTTTTCACTGTTGCTGCGTAGTTCTCGAGTTTTAGGGATTCACACACACACACACAGACAGACACACACTCTCATTTATATATATATATAGATAAAGGGCATTTACTACAGAAAAATAGTAACGCCACACAGTGGACTTCTCAAAATAACCACATTTAGGTACTAAATGTGGTTATTTTGAGAAGTCTACTGTGTGGCGTTACTATTTTTCTGTAGTAATGCCCTTT
>NC_069008.1:4165106-4167460 GCF_001194135.2 Octopus bimaculoides
GGGTTCAGTCCCACTGCGTGGCACCTTGGGCAACTGTCTTTTACTATAGCCTCGGGCCGACCAAATCCTTGCGAGTGGATTTGGTAGACGGAAAGAAGCCCGCCGCATATATATATATATATATATATATGTGTGTGTGTGTGTGTATGTGTGTCTGTCTGTATGTCTGTGTTTGTCCCTCCACCGTCGCTTGACAACCGATGTTGGTGTGTTTACGTCCCCGTAACTTAGCGGTTTGGCAAAAAAGATTCTGATAGAATAAGTACTAGGCTTACAAAGAATAAATGCTGGGATCGATTTGTTCGACTAAAGGCGATGCTCCAACATGGCCGCAGTCAAATAACTGAAACGAATGAAAGAACAAAAAAATGTGTATGTGTTTATTAATATTTAGCAGAAGCAACAGAGTGACTCAAGCTCTTGGAGTTTCGTGCAATTGCGCTTATAGAATACACACACACACACACACACACGTATTTATGCATGCTGTTGAATTTTTGTGCGTCAAAGATCACATCATAAGTGTTGTGCAAATATCGGACACAAATATTTAGATGGGTCAGGTCACGATTTCTCCCCTCCACCACCTCACTACCACCACCACCACCAACAACTTTTACAATGATGAACAAATGAGATAGAGCGAGCGAGAGAGAGAGAGAGAGTGTGTGTGCGTGTGTAGGTATGTTGGAATGGTGGACAAGAAACTAATTTAGTTTAAGTACTGTATAGTGGTTGTTAGTTTAATTTTTGATTTCTTTGTTTAATATGGGTCAAGTTAAAAATCTCACACATATATGTAAGATACAAACACACACACACAGTCTGCATGTAAGTCAACACGTTCTGACTACTGTTTGATTCTAAATGTCTGCTGTTTTCTGTCACTTCATCTCTTTTTTTTTTCTTTGTACCACCTCTGTGCACACACGCACTAACTTTATATATGTATGTGTATATATATTATACGTAAACGTATGTATACACACACACCCACACACCCACATACAAATATACTCCATCTCTCCCTCTCTTTCTCTCTCCCACGTCTCCTGTATCCTCTCTTTCCCTATCTGTCTCTCTAGAACTGGTGGTTCTCAATCAGGGTCCATACGGCCCTGAAGATTCATATGCAATTTTTTGGGGGGTCCACGCTATAAAATAGTAAATTGGGGATCCACAATCGTATTTTCAGGGCCTCTGAATAAACTTTGCTTTAGATGAATGTATTCCAAGAAACTGGTTTCTTTCTCTCAACATTTTACAAAGATCGACTTACACAAGTTAATGTGTGAAAAACAAAATAGGAATTTTGAAAGAAGTTTCTATAAAACTAAGTTTTAAACATCAAATGGCTATTAGGGTCCACCAGAATAAAATAGTAATCAAAGGGGTCCATGGATTATAAATGGTTGAGAACCCCCTGCTTTAGATGTATGTATTGGTATTTATGGCAAGAAACAGCTAGGTTTCTTTCTCTAACATTTTATATTGTTCAACCTGTAGAAGTTAACGTGTGAAAAACAAGACTGGAATTTTGAAAGAAGTTTCTATTGGGGTCAACCAGAATAATACAGTAATGAGAGGGGTCCATAGATAATAATAAATGGTTGAGAACCTCTGCTAGAGACGAATGTCCTGTTATATTTCTCTCTCTCTCTCTCCTTTGTCTTTAGACTAACGTTGGCTGTTACATTCACCTTCCTCTCTCCCTCCATCATCTCTTTCATCCAATCGTTTTCTCTCTCTCTCTCTCAGTCCTTTCTATCTAATCCCTTCTCTCTGTATTGTCTCTTATCCGCCCTCACTCTCTCTATTCTCTTTTGTCCTCCCCCTCTCAAGTCTCTCTTTGATCTTCCCCCCTCTCTCTATTGACTTTTTATCTTCCCTCTCCCTCTATTGTCTCTTTTATACCCTCTCCCCTCCGTCTCTCTCTTAATTTGTATCTCCACCCCTTTCTCTGACATGTCTCCTCTTACCTCTCTTATCACAACCCCCTCTCTCTTCCTCTTTCTCTCTATCATCCCTTCTCTCCCTATCACTCTTTCTCAATGTCCTACTATCCTCTTTTACTTCCCTCTAACTCCTCCCCCCTCTCTTTCCTGCATTGTTCAACAGTAGTGGCGGTGATGACCGAAGCTGTTTAACCCCAAGTCTGTTCTCACCTGATGGAGGTCACTTATGGCAGTAGACATTCTATTTATGACCATCACTTCCTTTACCTATTTATACGTTGCATAATGTGGTCCTTAGATGTGAGGAAAATTGGGATGCTATTTCTATAAGATCTAGCTACCATTTAGAGGTCCTTCTCGTTGGCTTATATATATATATATATATATATATATATATAT
>NC_069008.1:4167712-4172600 GCF_001194135.2 Octopus bimaculoides
TATATATATATATATATATATGTATATATATATATATATACATACATATACGACAGGCTTCTTTCAGTTTCCGTCTACCAAATCCACTCACAAGGCTTTGGTCGGCCCGAGGTTATAGTAGAAGACACTTGCCCAAGGTGCCACGCAGTGTGACATACATATACAATATAACAAGGTGTGATCTGAGGGAGACTTCGCTGCCACTTCTAGCTACCACGTACGGGTTTCCCTCATTGGCTCATGTATATATGCACACAAGACTTGAATGTGATTTGGGTGAGATTTTACTGCTATTTCTGACAGGTCTAGCTACCATGTAGTGGTGTCTGTCATTGGCTCATACATACATATATATATATATATATACAATATAATAGGGTGTGATTTGAGGGAGATTTGACTGCTATTTCTACCTGCTCAACTCTTGAATCATGTTGATACTAGGTCATCCAAATGAAACCTGCTAGACTCTCACCTGTATCAGGTAACTGTAATAAACTAATTTGGACCAACTAACTTAACTAACGGAACTTAGCTAGGCTTACCTTTCAGGTGGATAAATAATAACAAGCATTAATTAGCCCTGGGTTGTGCTGGTGAGATGTTTTATTTGTGGGTCCTGTGGTCTGATATTACGGTGTGTTAGCGAAAAACCTACCACTTTTTACCTGCCCTACCTCTTTTTTTTTTTACCTTATTAACTACCTATCTGTCATCTACCTGTCAACAGTTTTATACATCTAGCCTTGTCTACTTGTCTTGTTATGTCTTATGTTTGTATCTTTTTAGCTTTTTTTGTGTTTACCTGTGTTGTGTGCGTGTGTTATGACTATATTTTAGCCATAACGTAACTGTTTGTGTGTTGTCTCAAGAAAGACGGAGATGAAGTGCTGAAAACTGGAATTTTTTATAGACACACACACACATTACATACATACATTAACACACATTACATACACACACACAGTCTCTCTCTCTCTCTCACTATCTCACACAGTCTCTCTCTCTCTCTCTCTCTCTCTCACTATCTCACACAGTCTCTCTCTCACTATCTCACACAGTCTCTCTCTCTCTCTCACTATCTCCCTCACATACAGTCTCTCTCTTACTGTATCTCTCTCTCTCTCTTACTGTATCCCCCTCTCTCACAGTATCTATCTCTTTTTGTCTTGTTTGTGTAGACACACGCGCGCGCGCTTATTCACACACATGCGTTCTCTTTCTTTCCCTCCACCTCACACCCTATCTATCTATCTATCTATCTATCTCTCTATTCATCCGGCAGTATACACACACACACACACACACACACACACACGCATACAAACATATATATAACATACTTTACGTTCTTTCACACAATACACCTTTTAACACACACACACACACACATACATTTACACATTCGTTCGTATATGCGCACATACATATTCATTCATGTATATTTTACTGTATTAAATTCACATTAGGCAAGTTATTGCCCTCAAGTAGCGGAAAGGTACACACACACACACACATATACGTTGTCAAATTCACACACACACACACACACAAATATACTCATACGCACGCGCGTACACACTAGCGCACGAGCTCATACATACGCACACACACGCACACTCATACAAACGTACACTATCTCGTAATCAAAAATACACGAGTACATACATACGCATACATACACACACATACACTCTCTTTCGCATACATACTCTCTCAGATCGACACACAAACACACACATATATACATACACGCGCATTGTCTTTCTCTGAAATATTAATATACATACATACGCAGTCAAATTCTCACACACACACATACATACATACATACACACAGTCTCTTCCTCTCTTTCTATTTCACATATGTATTCACCATCTCGTAATTAAAATACACATACACACACTATCTCTTTCACGTATATACACACACACATTCTCTCTTTTGTACATATATATATATACACACATGCTTTGTTTTTCTCTGGAATATTGAAACACACACACACACACATTTCCACTACAGACATGCGCGCACATAGCGACTCGGTTTGTCCGTCCGACCATGTGTTCATTGTCAATACATTTAAATATATTTATATACGTACACATACATATATGTCCGTGTACATATAAGCGCCATATGACTGTATAATGTCACACTGCTCGCCGGACTATGGAATTGAACCTGCGTAGAAAATCTCACCCGATGTCGGCGCTGGAGAGCACGCCTGGTTGTGCAGCAAGTTCCAAGCAGTACTTCAAGCACCGTGTGAGGCCCCATGACAGTATCATAGCGATATCTCTCAAATACGATGTCTCAGTAAGTTGAAGTTAGGGTTTTTTCATTGCTCCCCCCCACCATTCTATTCTATTCTATACATTATTCGTCTCTCTGTTCCTTATCCTCTGTCAGCTCTCTCTCTCTTTTATTTTCATCTTCTTTCTCTTCTTCTACATTTGTCATCTGTCTCTCTTTCTATCTCTCTGCTTTATGGTTTACAAATTTTTTTACAGTGCAAGTGTGGCGATGTGGTTAAGAAGCTTGCTTCCAAACTATGCAGCCAGAGTTCAGTCCCATTCCGCGGCACCTTTCTCTTCTTTCTTTTATTTTCTTCTTCCTTTTTCACCGCTTGGTCTCTCTCTCTCTCTCTCTCTCTCTCTCTCTCTCCTGTTACCTGTCTCTGTTAACCTGTCTGTCATAATCTTCTGCTATCTGGCTATTAACTTTGTTGCGGCGCAGACATGGCTGTGTGGTTAAGAAACTTGCTTCCGAACCATGGGGATTTTGGGTTCAGTCCCACTGCGCTGCACTTAGAGCAAGCGACTACTAAATCCCCGGGCCGACCAGAACCTTATGACTGGCTTTGGTACATGTACACTGAGCGAGTCTGTCGATTGATACAATAAATACCAGGCTTAAATAAATACAGTTGACGAGTTTAAGCTCTTCAAGGCAGTGGCCCCAGCATGGCCGTTGTTCAATATCTGTTTATGTGTTTGTCTCCCATCACCGTTTGACGACCGGTTTTTGATTTGTTTACGTTTCCGTCACATAGCGGTTCGGCAATGGATTCCGATGGATCAAACACTAGACTTTTAAAAAATAAGTTATTGGAATTGATTTGTTCAATCAAATCGTTCAAGTTGATGCCCCAACATGGCCACATTCTAACAGCCGAAACAAGTAAATTTGTTTTTATTTTCGGCATACCTACACAGGTACCTGACGTTGAAGAAAAGAAAAAAATGGATATTTTTCCAATGAGATTTTCGACAAATACCCTTCAGATGGTGTAGATTATCATCATATTGGAATTTAATGTGAAAATTTTATTGTCTTCTCTTTTGTATCTGCTGCTTTCTGGAGTTTTATCTTTCTTTTTTTAGCTTTCTTCTTTTCTTATAACCACCTGTCTCATGGCTTTCATCTTAAGTCTTTTATCGTCTACTTTCTGTCTAGTGTTCAGTTTTACGTTTTGTTTTCTTTTTTTTTTTCTATCAATAATCATCTGTCTTCTGTCGTCAGTCATCTATTTTCTATTGTCTACCATCTATCTTCGGTCATCTATATTCTATCATCTGTCATACATCACCTGTCTTCTATTTTCTATTGTCTACCATCTATCTTCGGTCATCTATATTCTATCGTCTGTCATACATCACCTGTCTTCAATCTTCTATCGTCTGTCATACATCACCTGTCTTCAATCTTCTATCGTCTGCCATATGTACAGTCGTCTGCCATTTGTACAATCCTCTGTCGTCCATCTGTCATCTATCTCTCATCTATCTTCTGTCTTAAGTGTTTCGTCTTTTATCGCCTGTTGTTTACCATCTGTCACCTATCTGCTATCTTCTGCCTTCTATCATTTGTTTGTCTTTCATCTTCGTATCTTTTGTCTACCTTAATGTTATCCTTTCTATGTTCTTTCTGCTATCTTCCCAATCATATTCGACCATCTTATTATATATACTGGTTCGCTACACTTATTCACTGCTGTTATACCAATTCTGCATTCCGATTTCAATTCATCGCTGTTTCTCCATCAAGAAAGTCATTAGTTGTGCAATTATGTAGAGCGATTGGCCAAAAGTTAACGGCTTGTCTGAGTATGTGTACGTGTGTGCTTGTATGTATACATAAATATTTGAGAAGGCGAGTGGCTTAGTGGTTACCTCACGACCGTTAGGCCGTGCGTTCAATTCCCAGTGGAAATAAAATGAGATGAAATAAAAGATATACGATACATGTAGGTCAATTTGAGCGAATTCAGTCAATTCAAATACAAATTTTTGCTGTCCGTTTGGAATTTTGGGATTGCTTTCGTCTTATACTTGGAAATGTGTCTGCAGCGATTCAAGTATCTGATCTTTGGTTTAACTCATTGTCTGCCATGGACCCCTATTTGGGGATCTGCTAAAAAAAATCTCACTGCCTGTTGTTCGTTGTATTTAAAGTGAATTGCTTATGAGCATTGCATTTGCAGAGACGTGTTTAACAATATTTAGTAGTTAACGTTTGTCATTATTAATTGTAGCTAATTCTAGAGGACATTTTATGCCATAATTTGCAATTTTTGAACTACAAAAATATTGATTGTTTTGAAAACTTATTTATTATTTATTATTTTTTTTTTTTTGCATTTCCCATCTTTATCATTCATTGATATTTCATATACATTCGCATTTGATACTATAGCTTCGTGGAGGCGCAATGGCCCAGTGGATAGGGCAGCGGAGTCGCGGTAAATAGGATCGCGGTTTCGATTCCCAGACCCGGCGTTGTGAGTGTTTATTGAGCAAAAACACCTAAAAGTTCCACAAGGCTCCGGCAGGGGATGGTGGCGAACCCTGCTGTACTCTTTCACCACAACTTTCTCTCACT
>NC_069008.1:4173050-4174017 GCF_001194135.2 Octopus bimaculoides
AATAATAATAATAATAATAATAATAATAATAATAATAATAATAATAATAATAATAATAATAATAATAATAATAATAATAATAATAATAATCCATGGATGGAATTTATATTTTATTGCATCTTAAGAAACATGTGATTTGTGGAAACACATGTAGCGATGCATTAAAATAGTTATAAATTCCATCCAAGGATTATTGTTATTATTGCTATATTTATCTTACATTATATTGGCACAGCTCAGTTTGACCCCATAAAACTGCTATTGTCAGTTGGTAGCTGTAGCCGGCATAATGAAATTGGAGCTTTTTATATGCGTATTAAAAGAATCAGACAATCTGGAGCTGAAATAAACAAAACAAACAACAAAAAGAAAAAAAACCTTCAGGGGAAAAAGACATTAGGTAATGTAGTCCTAGATATACTATGTCTAAACAAAAGGCTGGATGGTCACAGTTGGAACGCCTTGAGTTATAGGTCTGTTAGATGAGGGTTGACCAAGGTCTAAAGAATACTTCAAATAGCACTTAAGGTCATGTAGTCCATGATAGACTATGTGCAAATTACAGATTTTTTGTGTCTTTTAAATCTCTTATTTATTTTCAGTCATTAGACTGTGGTCATGCTGGAGCTCCACCTTGAAGAATTTTTAGTTGAAGGAATTGACCCCGGGACTTATTTTTATTTTAAGCCCACTGCTTATTCTGTCGGTGTCTTTTGCTAAGCCGCTAAGTTATGGGGTTGTAAACACACCAACACTGTTTGTCAAGCAGTGGTGGGAGACAAACAGACAGAAACATGCACACACACACACACAGAGTTTGCTCCCCAACCACATCACATGGTTCTGGGTTTGGTCCCACTGCATGGCACCACGGGCAAGTGTCTTCTACTATAGCCTCGGGCCAACCAAAGCCTTGCGAGTGGATTTGGTAGACAGAAACTGAAAGAAGCCCATCATGTGTGTGTAT
>NC_069008.1:4174027-4175529 GCF_001194135.2 Octopus bimaculoides
TGGTAGACAGAAACTGAAAGAAGCCCATCATGTGTGTGTGTGTGTGTGTGTGTATGTGAGACCACTGTTCTACAACCGGTGTTGGTTCGGCACAAGACATCAATGGAATAAGTACCAGGCACTGAGGTTGATTCATTTGACTAATAATTCTACACTCACACACACACGACAGGCTTCTTTCAGTTTCCGTTTACCAAATCTACTCACGAGGCTTTTGTTGGCCCATGGTGTCACGTAGTACAACTGAAAGCGGAATAACTTGGTTGGGAAGCAATCTTCTTATTACACACACACACACACACAGTCACCCCTGCGCCTAGGGATTGGCACATTCGGAACATCCTTGATCACATGTCTACTGAACGAAGTCTGGCATGAGGCTAAATAACAAGTAGTCCTTTATAGGCACAGGAGTGGCTGTGTGGTAAGTCGCTTGCTTACCAACCGCATGGTTCTGGGTTCAGTCCGACTGCGCGGCACCTTGGGCAAGTGTCTTCTACTATTGCCTCGGGCCGACCAAAGCCTTGTGAGTGCATTTGGTAGACGGAAACTGAAAGAAGCCCGTCATGTGTGTGTATATGTATGTATGTATGTATGTATGTATGTATGCATGTATGTGTGTATATGTTTGTGTTCTGTGTTTGTCCCCTCCCCCAACATCGCTTGACAACCGATGCTGGTGTGTTTACGTCCCCCGTAACCTAGCGGTTCGGCAAAAAGAGACCGATAGAATAAGTACTAGGCTTCCAAAGAATAAGTCCTGGGGTCGATTTGCTCAACTAAAAGGCGGTGCGCCAGCATGGCCGTAGTCAAGTGACTGAAACAAGTAAAAGAAAAAGAGTGCGCACATAAATTGTTTTAAGAATAAAACTTTGTTATAACTTATCAATGTTCTCTAGATTACTTCTGTGACCTCTGACCTCCTTTTTTTCTTCTTTCTTTTAATGACGGCTTTTCATTGGTTGATGTTATTTCAATATATTCATTCATTCCATTTATTTTGTCTTTAATCTGCTCCCCTGTTTATCTCCGGTGTTTAGGTAATATGCCTAAGTTATCATTGCTTACATGTTAGGTCAATAGATGAACCAGCCAACAAGGCAGACCTCTACATGGTCACCAAACCTGTTAGAAATAGTAGCCAAACCGGCGAAGGTAAAGAATATGCACACCCGGTGTTTAGGGATCAGAGTGAAGGTTTTGAGTTAGGGTTAGGGTTTTTGTTACGCCGAAAATGGGTGGTGTGCATATTCTTTACCTCTGCCGCTAAACCACCCTTTTATTGTGTGTGTGTGTGTATAATCCAATGAAAGAAAACCTCTACGCCAGGGGTCAGCGAACAGGGGGTAAATTACGTGGCGATCTTTCGATACTAGGCCGAAATATCGGCCTTTTCCATAAAAAATGTTTTCGGTGATCTTTACCAAAGATCGGCCCGAGGGTCGATAAAAGAAGTGCCAGTCGTACACTGTGGTCAGTGTTATCGACTAAGCCCCTCACTC
>NC_069008.1:4179177-4180993 GCF_001194135.2 Octopus bimaculoides
TATATATATATATATATATATATAGGTATATTCCACACAGATGTACTTGTGTGTCTATGTATGTAGATATGGAAATATATTTACAGATCTAATATCTGTTGTCAGTTTGTTTTGTTGAGACTTAGCGCGAGTGCAGCCGGGTGGCAAGGAGCATCGAACAGACAAGTGTATACTCAAAGATGTGCATATGAGAGGACAGCTTTTAATTTGTCTTGGTCATTGGCCTATGGCCATGCTGGGGCACCACTTTGATGGCTTTCCATTCAAATCTACTCCCGTACTTCTTGTTTTGGTTGTATGCTGAACTGCTAAGCTCTAGGGACATAAACAAACTTACAGCGGTTGGGGGCAAACACAGACACAGAAACATGCACACATAAATATATGCTTTTTACTTGTTACAGTCGTTTGGCTCTGGCCATGCTGGAGCACTGCCTTGAAGGGGTTTAGCTGAACAAATCAACCCCAGGACTTTTTTTTTTAATATATATATATTTATATGTTCTTTATTCTTCTATTTGGTTCAGTCATTTGACTGTGGCCATACTGGAGCACTGCCTTCAGTCGAACAAATCAACCCCAGGACTTATTCTTTGTAAGCCTATTACTTATTCTATCGGTCACTTTTGCCGAACTGCTAAGTTATGGGGACGTAAGCACACCAATATCGGTTGTCAAGCGATGTTGGGGGGACAAACTCAGGCACACAAATACACACATATATATTTATACACATGACAGACTTCTTTCAGTTTCCATCTACCAAATCCACTCACAAGGCTTTGGTCAGCCTGAGGTGAGGCTATAGTAGAAGACACCTGCCCAAGGTGCCACACAGTGGGACTGAACCCGGAACCATGTGGTTGAAAAACGAGCTTCTTACCACACAGCCACTCCTACTCCTATCTATCTGTCTGTCTGTCTGTCTCTGTCTATCTATCTATCTATCTATCTATCTATCTATCTATCTATCTATCTATCTATCTATCTATCTATCTATCTATCTATCTATCTGTGTGTGTGTGTGTGTGTGTGCACATACCTTAATACCAATATATATATCTTTATGTGTGTCTATATATACACACGGTCACACACACATGCACGCACTCACACACACCCGCACATACATGATGGACTTCTACACAGTTTCCGTCTACCAAATTCCCTCACAGGGCATTGGTTGGGCCAAGGCTATAAGCAGAAAATGGTGCTTGCCCCAGGTACCCTGCAGTGGGATTGAGCCCCCAAACCACAGTGTTACAAAGTAAGCTTCTTACCCAAAGAGCCATTTTTGTTGTTGTTGTTGTTGTAATGAAATCCCAATTCAGCAACCACTGAATAAACCACTCCCAACCATTCTATACACATCGACAATACAAACAATGCCATGCTGAAGAGGATCGTTGGTGTCTCAGTAGCAATGGTGGTGGGGATGTTGGTGGTGGTAGTAGCAATGGCAGTTGTGGTGGTGGCGCTGGTGGTGATGTTGGCTGTAGCAGTGGTGGTGGCAGTGTCAGTGGTTCTGGCGGTAGTGATGGTGGTCGTCGTGATGGTAGTAGCAGTGGCGGTTGTGGTGGTCGTGGCGCTGGTGGTGATGTTGGTTGTAGCAGTGGTGGTGGCGATGTTGGTGGTGATCGTGGTGGTAGTAGCATTGGCAGTTATGGTGGCAGCGCTGGTAGTGATGTTGGTTGTAGCAGTGGTGGTGGCAGTGTCAGTGGTTCTGGCGGTAGTGATGGTGGTCGTCGTGATGGTAGTAGCAGTGGCGGTTGTGGTGGTCGTGGCGCTGGTGGTGATGTTGGTTGTAGCAGTGGTG
>NC_069008.1:4181507-4182836 GCF_001194135.2 Octopus bimaculoides
GGCATGCAGGGCGGGTTGTGTGGGGGAGGATTTTGTGGTATTCGGGGTGTCAGGTGTAAAGAGGGCAAGTTAAAAATTATGGATTTGCTTTTGTGCAAAGTGATATATGTGGACCTCTGCGAACTTGTGTGCATCTGTGTGAGTATTCATGTATGTGTTGACAGCTAGGTGTGGGCATAGCTTTGTGGTAAGAAGCTTGCTTTACAATCACATGGTTCCGGGTTCAGTCCCTCTGCATGGCACCTTGGGTAAGTGTCTTCTACTATAGCCTTGGGCTGACCAAAGCCTTGTGAGTGGATTTGGTAGACAGAAACTGAAAGAAGCCTGTCATATATATCATCGTCATTTCCGTCTACCAAATCCACTCACAAAGCTTTGGTCAGCCTGAGACTACAGTAGAAGACACTTACCCAAGGTACCACACAGTGGGATTGAACCCGGAACCATGCCTTTAGGGAGTAACCTTCTTACCACACAGCCACACTTGCATGTTTGCTTCCCAACCGAATGGTTCCGGGTTCAGTCGCACTGCATGGCACCTTGGGTAAGTGTTTTCCACTATATCCCCTGGGCCAACCAAAGCCATGTTTATGGTTTTTGTAGACGGAAACTGAATGAAGCTTGTCATAGATGTGTACGTTGTTGTGCAGAAATGCAATAAAACTAGATATTGCAAAATGAAAATTCATAAATCGTTCGTCCCTCTTAACGAATTTGATTAATTTCATTTCACTTGTCA
The DNA here is from genome assembly GCF_001194135.2 of Octopus bimaculoides. NCBI lineage: Eukaryota > Metazoa > Mollusca > Cephalopoda > Octopoda > Octopodidae > Octopus > Octopus bimaculoides. The sequence continues at coordinate 4,182,247 of NC_069008.1, forward strand.
TTCTTTTGTAATCTTTTACATTCAAATCAGTAAAATAAAGCATAAAATTACAGAAGAAAAGCAAAAAATAAAACAACAATGATTACAGATACTATTCATTCAAATTCGTTTATTTAATAATTGTCACCTAAGATACAAACAATTTTTGTGGTCCTGTCTGATTTATGGAAATGTAAAACTCTTTTTCAAAACACCGTCGGACTTATAATGTAAAGTAAACACAGATAACTAAAATATTGAAAAGTACCGTTTATAGTAAAGTTTGTTTGCCAACATAACATGGCAGTCCTGGTTTAGGACAAATGTTGCTGTAATTTAGCCCCAGGAGACATCATCTCCAGCTGGCTATACGACACGATCTGTGTCCTTATATTTTGCAGCCAGCTGGAGACGATGTCTCCTGGGGCTAAATTACAGCAACATTCGTCCTAAACCAGGACTGCCATGTTATGTTGGCAAACAACCTTTACTACAAAGTACTGTTACTGAATATCTTATGTTGTGAGATTTAAAAAATTGTAATTTATACTCATGTAAAAGCTGAATTTTTTAGACCATTTTTTAAGGTCAAATTTATGGGGCTGACTATT
>NC_069008.1:4182846-4183723 GCF_001194135.2 Octopus bimaculoides
CCAGGAGACATCATCTCCAGCTGGCTATACGACACGATCTGTGTCCTTATATTTTGCAGCCAGCTGGAGACGATGTCTCCTGGGGCTAAATTACAGCAACATTCGTCCTAAACCAGGACTGCCATGTTATGTTGGCAAACAACCTTTACTACAAAGTACTGTTACTGAATATCTTATGTTGTGAGATTTAAAAAATTGTAATTTATACTCATGTAAAAGCTGAATTTTTTAGACCATTTTTTAAGGTCAAATTTATGGGGCTGACTATTACAGGGTTACTATTTTCGAGGAGCAGAAATTCAAGCTAGAATCCAAAGTACCGTATCAGCAACAGAAACCCAACTGATCTCTAAGTGAATAAAAACAAAAACACAATGAATTACAGAAATGTTACCTATTGTATGCATTGATCTAGCGATTAACTAAATGTTTTTAGGATTACCGGAATCATGCCTCTGTACGAATTCATACAGTGGTGTTTGCTGTTGTTCGCCGATAGTGTTGCCAGTGAAACATGTTTCTCACCATTTAAACAATGAGTATATGGGTGCATGTGTTTATTGTGCTTGAAGATGTGTGCAGGTCTGCGGCCTATCCTGTGCACACATGTGCATAAGGTAGAAAGCTGGCAGAATCATTAGCACGCCGCCCAGAATGCTTAGCGGTATTTTAGCTGTTATTGTGTTCTGAGTTCTAATTCCACCAAGAGAATATATATATATATATATATTGGAGCCTGGTGTTGCCATCCGGTTTCACCAGTCCTCAGTCAAATCGTCCAACCCATGCTAGCATGGAAAGCGGACGTTAAACGATGATGATGATGATGATGATATATATCATCATCTTCATCATCATCATCATCATTTAACGTCTG
>NC_069008.1:4184279-4187416 GCF_001194135.2 Octopus bimaculoides
GGGAGACTATACAAATAATAACAACAGACGAGGACAGGTGGTGTAAATAACAAAAGTATATATTAGTATGACGCTCGGGAATACGGAAAGTCTTTGACGTTTCGAGCTACGCTCTTCAACAGAAAGAATACGGAGACAAGGAGAAAAACACGGAGAAAAAAAATTGAATAGTGTTCAGTCAACGGTCAAATATATATATATAGTTGATCAGTGAGGTGGAGATTTAATATGCTAGAAATAGATCACATGTTGTGTCTACTAAGACCTAGTAGTTCTCAAAAGAACGTTCATTTTCCACTCTGGCATACTAAGTATTATATGTAAATATGTGTGTGCATATATATATGTATATACACACACACAAATATATATATGTGTGTGTGTGTGTGTGTGTATACATATCTATCTGAGTGTATATGTTCATTTGCATGTGTGTGTCTGTATGCACAATGATTATCTATCAAATTTCGATATAAACAGGTTCTTCTTCGGCAAGTTGTATCAGCAACAGTACAACTACAGGTACCGCCATTATCACGTACAAAGGTACCTCTGTTCCACCCATGACCAACACAAACAGTCCTCTGTGTAAATATATGCATTAATACAGGGAATTGGATTTCTTTGAGAAGTGGGTGGTGATTGTTTGTCCTAGTTCATTCAGTATGTATTTATATCTTGTTTCTGCATATATATAACCCTCTCGTTTCTCTCTCTTTCTCTCTGACTCTTTCTGTCTGTCTGTCTGTCTGTCTCTCTCTATTCCGCCAACCATTAACATTACCATTATCACTATCACCATCTCTAATATCAAAACTGCTCTTCATGAAAAGCAGCTAAATCTCCCTCATATTACACCCTAATTCATCATCATCATCATTTAACGTCCGTTGTCCTTGCTGGCATAGTTCGGACGGTTTGACCAGAGGTGGCAAGCCGGAGAGCTGCACCAGGTCCCAGTCTGATCAGGCATGGCTTCTACAGCTGGATGCCCTTCCTAACGCCAACCACTTTGCTGTGTGTGCTGGGTACTTTTACGTGGTACTGCACTGGCACTTTTACATGGCACTCCATAGGCACTTTTATGTGACACCATATACGAGCATTTTTATGTGGCACTGCACAGGTACTTTTACATGGCACTCCATGGGCACTTTTACATGACACCATACGAGCACTTTTATGTGACACTGCACAGATACTTCTACATGGCACTCCATGGGAACTTTTAGGTGACACCATACGAGCACTTTTATGTGGCACTGCACAGGTATTTTTACATGGCAACACATGGGCGTACTTTACATTGAACTGCACAGGAACTTTCATGTGGCACTGCATGGGCACTTTTCCATGTCACCACACAGGTGTCTTTACATGGTGCTGCATGGGTGCTTTTACATTGGGTCACATGGATGCTTTTATGTGGCACTGCATGTGAATTTTACATAGCACTGTCACAAGTGCTTTATATCATCAATATATGATATATAAATGTGTGTGTGTGTGTGTGTGTGTGTGAGAGCGAGAGAGATACAGACAGAGTAATATAAGATATGGACTCAGAGAATCATGAGACTTTCAGAGTCAGCTTCTCTTACAGTCTTACAATGCAGGGCTGTGGAGTCGAAGCCAAAAAACTCCGACTCCGACTCCTCTTCTATTGGCACCTCCTGCTCTGATTCCAACTCCGACTCTGGCTCCTCTTTATGTAATCAAGTAATTGTGGTCTACATATCTCATAAAGCATACGCTTGTACTTTGAGCAGGCCCCTGGGTTATAACTGGTTTATATTGCTGTTGGCCCTCCATCGCTTACGACGTCGAGGGTTCCAGTTGATCCGATCAACGGAACAGCCTGCTCGTGAAATTAACGTGCAAGTGGCTGAGCACTCCACAGACACGTGTACCCTTAACGTAGTTCTCAAGGATTTTCAGCGTGACACAGAGTGTGACAAGGCTAACCCTTTGAATTACAGGCACAACAGAAACAGGAAGTAAAAGTGAGAGAAAGTTGTGGTGGAAGAGTACAGCAGGGTTCGCCACCATCCCCTGCCGGTGCCTCGTGGAGCTTTTAGGTGTTTTCGCTCAATAAACACTCACAACGCCCGGTCTGGGAATCGAAACTGCGATCCTATGACCACGAGTCCGCTGCCCTAACCACTGGGCCATTGCGCCTCCACGGTTTATATCAAAGAATAAAGATATCGTGAGCCGGAATCAGAGTCGGTATAGTTTTACTGACTCCGACTCCACCTACCCCTTAATTGTTTCCGACTCCACAGCCCTGCTACAGTGACCATTTGTTTGGCTCCTGTAAAGAGCCTAGCAGTATAGACAATTTATCAACCTCAGATGTTGTGAGGTATTTTTAGAGAAGAAAATAAAACAGCAAAAAATTTTCACGAAAAATACAAATTAAACAATTGGCAAAAAATGCCCGTTGGTCTGCCATAACATGATCAATGACAACAGCAAATAGATACGTCATGGCTAAGCAATAATAAAACCAAACATATAGAAGAGCAGCTGGAAACAGTAACAATAGCCTTACGTACAGGACAGATCCAAAGGTAGGATGGAACAGTGAGGGGAGTGTTGTGATATATGGAGAACAGTGATCTTAGAAGACTGCCACACGCATACACATATATTATCATCATTTAGAGTGCATTTTCCATGCTGGCATGGGTTGGACGGTTTGACTGAAAGCTGGTAAGCTTGTGAGCTGCACCAGGTTCCGATCTGATTTGGTAAGGTTTCTACAGCTGAATGCCCTTCCTGACGCCAACCACTCCAAGAGTGAAGTGGGTGCTTTTTACGTGCCAGTTACGAAACACTGGCATCAGCCGTGACTATGATCTGACATTTTTTATCTTTTACTCATTTCAGCCATTAAACTGCAGCCATGCTGGGGCACTGCCTTGCAGAATTTTTTTTTTTTTTAGTCAAATGAATTGAACCCAGAATTTATTTTTTAAAAACCCAGTACTTATTTTGTCAGGCCCTTTTGCCAAACCACTAAGTTACAAGGACATAAACACACCTTCCCCAGTTGTCAAACAGTAATGAGAAACATAGACACACATTCATGTGTATATATATATATATATATATATATATATATATATATATAT
>NC_069008.1:4187550-4190792 GCF_001194135.2 Octopus bimaculoides
TACATACACATACACAACAGGCTTCTTTCAGCTTCTGTTTACCAAATCCAATTGCAAGACTTTGGCTGGTCTGAGGCTATAGTAGGGAGACACTTGTCCAAGGTGCCATGCAGTGGGACTGAACCCGGAAACATGTGGTTGGGAAGCAAGCTTCTTACCACACAGGTGAGCTGGCAGAATTGTTAGCACGCCGGGTGAAATGCTTAGTGTCTGCTGTTATGTTCTGAGTTCACATTCCACCGAGGTCGACTTTGCCTTTCATCCTTTTGGGGTTATATATATATATATATTTATATATATATATGCATGCATGTGTGTGTGTAATGTAAAGAAATAGGGATTTGGAATCTGGTAAGGTACCTTAATAGCACTCTGATATAATCCAGATCTGACCAACCATATTGAATGAAAGACGTTCAGAATTGTGTTTTCTCAAGAATACAATGCATCATTCAGTCTAAGAATTGAAACCACAATCTTATGATCATGAATCCAACACCTTACCTACTAAACCACATACCTCCATACACACACACACACACACACGATAGGTTTTTTTTTTCAGTTTTTGTGTACCAAATCCACCCAAAGACATTATTGAGAAAACATTTTGCCCAAGGTGCCATGCAGTGGGACTGAACCTGGAATCTCACGGTTGGGGTGCAAACTCCTTTACTGCACACACTCACACCTACACAATTCAAAGACCCCATTTTAAAGTATTTGTAATCCAGGCATGTTTTTGTTTTACTCTTGTTGCTTTTTTTAAAAAAATTTCTTTTTCTTTCTACTGTGTCTCACTCCGTCTATCTCTTTAATTCTTTCTAGGTGGAACAGTTAAAACGAGAAAACAAATTATGGTCAAACGATGCCTTAGTCCTCCGCGAATTCCTACTGGTACCGGTGACCAAAGAGAACTCCAAATGCGTGCCCGCTGGCTCCGAGATTGTTCGAGCTGCCACCCTGAAGTCCGATACAGACTCTGTCCGAACGGCTAGCAATAGCAGCAGTAACGGTCCTTGTGAAGACTGCGACAGCGAAAGGGTGTCCAGTACGAGTGCGCCGGATTTATCGGCCAAAGACTTTCTAAACAAATATGATTCCAGCATTGCACAGCTCAAGTCAAATGTGCAAAGAATGGAAGAAAGTACTAGGTAAGCTCTCTAAAACTCCCAAAGAATACTTTCAAAGCAACCCCGATCCTCTATCCCTTCTTCTTGTCTTCTTTCTTTTGGTTTCGGTCATTATCTTTCGCTGGTGAATTCTTTTCGTTTCTTGTGGTACTTCATAAAATGTGGTACTTTTTTTTCTTAAGGTACTTCATAAAATGCCTTGTAGTATTTATTTTCCAGCTCTTTATACTCTGAGTTCAAACCCAGCTGTGGTCAATTTCGCCTTTTGTTCCTCCAAGGTCACTTGCATTAAATTACCAGTCACGTACAAGTATCAGTGCTATCAACCAAACCCCTCCCATCGAAAATTGCTCACCTTTGTGCCTAAATCAGAAACCATTATTATTATTATTATTATTATTATTATTATTATTATTATTATTATTATTATTATTATTATTATTATTATTATTATTATTATTATTATTATTATTATTATTATTATTATTATTATTAAGACAGCAAGCTGGCAGAAACGTCAGCACACCGGGCGGAATGCTTAGCAGTATTTTGTCTGCCACTACGTTCTGAGTTCAAATTCTGCCGAGGTCGACTTTGCCTTTCATCCTTTCGGGGTCGATAAATTAAGTACCAGTTGCATACTGGGGTCGATGTAATCAACTCAATCCGTTTGTCTGTCCTTGTTTGTTCCCTCTGTGTGGAGCCCTTTGTGGGCAGTAAAGAAATAAGAAACGTTAGCATGCCGGACAAAATGCTTAGCAGTATTTCGTCTCTCTTTACGTTCTGAGTTCAAATTCCGTTGAGGTTGACATTGCCTTTCATCATTTCGGGGTCGATGAATTAAGTACCAGTTGTGTACTGGGGTTGATCTAATTCACTAGCTCCCTCCCCCCCAAATATTTCGGGTCTTGTGCCTAGAATAGAAAAGAAAAGAAGCATTAGTACGCTGGACGAAATGCTTAACACTATTTCACCCATCGCTACGTTCTGAGTTCAAAGTCTGCATTTTGGGGTTGATAAATTAAGTACCAGTGAAACACTGGGTTGACCCCTCCCACAACAATCTCAGGCCTTGTGCCTGTAGTAGAAAGGATTATTATTGTTGTTGTTATGATGGAGATCTGTCAAAATCTTTAGCACACCAGGCAAAATTCTGATCAGCATTTCATCTGTGTTTATGTTCAGAGTTCAAATTTGACTGAGGTCGACTTTGCTTTTCATCCTATCGGGGCCGATAAATTAAGTACCAGTGAAACGCTGGGTCGATATAATCGACTAGTCCCCTTCCCCCAAATTTCAGACCTTATTCCTAAAGAACTGATGTTTCAGAAACCCAAAAGAAACATCCATGTACGTTAGTTTGGGACTGCGGGGATCAGGGATCAATTCCTTTGATTATCCTAAAGAACTCATTATTAACCCTTTAGCATTCAGACTAATCTGTCAAATTTAATACTTATTCAAATTCTTTCGACTTTATTATGTATTATCTCACAGCTTTCAGATTTCATTGATGTGATTGTATGTTCTTAGACTGACATTGTAGGGTAGGTGTAAGAGGTCAGATCTTGACAGTTTGAACGTAAAACAGGAAAGACATTTTGGGCCAATGCTGTTGAGTTAAATCTTTATCTCCAATCCCCAGATTCCATCATCACACCCACCTCTTGATTTTTGAATTTTCAAAAAGCCAAAAAAAAAAAAACACATCTCTGCTGGTTTGGGATTGTGGGACAACTTTACTTTGGCTATCGTAAAGAACTGATTATTAAACCTTCATCTCCAACCCTCAAATTCCATCAAAACCCCATCAATCAATTTTTGAGTTTTCAGAAACTCAAAAGAATTTTCCCTCCTTGTTGTTTTAGAACTGTGGGATCAATTCCTTTGATTATCCTAAAGAACTCATTATTAACCCTTTAGCATTCACACTATTCCATCAAATATAATGCTTATTCATTCATATTGTTCAGAATTTATCATGCATTATCTCACATCTTTCAGATTTCATGTTTTTAGATTGACATTGTAGGGTAGGTGTAATAGGTCAGATCTTGACAGTTTGAACGTAAAACAGTTTGGGCCAGATGTGACCAGTTTAAATGCTAA
>NC_069008.1:4191047-4192034 GCF_001194135.2 Octopus bimaculoides
CCTCCTTCTTGTTTTGGGACTGAGATGTGTTCCATTGATTATCCTAAAGAACTTGTTATCTCCAATCTTTATCTCCAATCCTCAGATTCCATCAACACCCCCCACCTCTTGATTTTTGAATTTTCAAAAAGCCAAAAAAAGAACACACACTCCTACATGTTGTTTTCAGTCTGTGGGACAACCTTCCTTTGATTATTCTACAGAACTAATTACCAATCCTCCAGCATTTAGATTACTCTGTCAAATGTAATACTTATTTATTCACATTGTTTTGAATTAATCATGCATGACCTCATGGCTTTGATATTTAAATCCTGTGATTGCTTATTGTTAGAATGACATTATAGGGTAAATGTGAGGGACAGGATATCAGGATCTCAAGATCTGGGTGGTTTGAACACAAAACAGACCGAATATTTAAACTAGATATGGCTGGTTTAACCCTAAAGCATTCAGATTACTCTATCAAATGTACTGGAAAAAGCCATATATATTTGCAAAGAAATATCTTTCGCATCGAAGGTCGGCGATTGTTGTACGCTGAGGATGGGAAAATACCCAGAAACTCGAGTCCGTACGTATCGCAGATCAAGATGGGAAAGATAACTTCCCTTTGCAAATATAGACAGGACACAGATGTGTGTCGATAGCCAGCTGGAGGAGATGTTCTCCTGGGGCTAAAAGCAACAGTAACATCCACCCTTAGGGGTCAGCCACATTTAAGTGGCAAATATACTTCACTTTATCCATATTGTTTTGAATTAATCCTGCATCATCTTGCATCTTCGAGATTTCAATGATGTAATTGTTTCTTTTTACTATGACATTGTAGAGTAGGTGCAAGATGTTAGAAAGGGTCAGTTTGAACATAACAGAGGCAGAATATTTTGACCGGATATGGTCGGATTGAATGCTAAAGGGATAAATGCTACAGGGTTTAAACCTTCATCTCTATTCCTCAAATTCCATCAAAAATTCCATCTCTTG
>NC_069008.1:4192134-4192681 GCF_001194135.2 Octopus bimaculoides
ATATGTCTATATATGTATGTGTGTAATGTGTGTGTGTGTATGTGCTTGTGTGTGTGTATGTGCTTGTGCGTGTGTATGTGCTTGTGTGTGTGTGTGTATGTGTGCTTGTGTGTGTGTGTGTGTGTAATGTATGGAAGAGAATGTGGAGGGTGTGCATGGTATGTGGTTGTGTATATAAAGGACTGTATATGCAGGGGTGCTGCAAGGGTCTTGGCTTTAAGGGTATCACGAAAGGCCCTGGTTGAAGGCTCAACCTTCCGAGTTCTTTTACAGGGCTTAGAAAAGCTGAAGGACCTCTGCAAGTGAGTGTGTGGATCTGAGAGGGGAACATGTTGAATAAAAGCATAACTGACTGATCTTCCTAATCCCCTCCTGTGTGTGTGTGTAACCATCTTTATCATAACCAATGAGATCCCAGTTGTATGGTGTATTATAACCAATGAGATCCCAGTTGTATGGTGTATGACACTGTGTATACAGGGCTATGTGTGTGTGTGTCTATAAGATGTGTGGTGGTGTATGTAGAGAACTATATGTGGTGTGTATA
>NC_069008.1:4192947-4195447 GCF_001194135.2 Octopus bimaculoides
GAGTGTATAACAGTCTATATGTGGTGGGTGTATATAGCAGTCTATATATGGTGAGTGTATAACAGTCTATACGTGGTGGGCGTATATAGCAGTCTATATGTGGTGAGTGTATAACAGTCTATATGTGGTGGGCGTATATAGCAGTCTATATGTGGTGAGTGTATATATCAGCTTATATGTGGTTGGTGTATATAGAAGACTGTGGTGTCTATGATAGTGTATATACAGGGTTGTTTGTGGTGTATATAAGATATATAATGGTATATGATAGTGTGTGTATATAGACGACTATGTGGTGTGCGTAAGATGTATAATGGTATATGTAAGTGTGTGTATATATAGAAGTCTATATGTAATGGGTGTATATAGAGAACTATGTGGTGTGTGTAAGATGTATAATGGTATATGTTAGTGTGTGTGTATATATATATATACATATATATATATAAATTTCTATCTGATTGGTGTATATAAAGGATTATGCGTTGTGTATGGTTGTTAACAAGGTGCATTTAAAAATTATCCAACTTTTTTTTTTATTTTCCTGCCAAAACTAATGCCATATAGGTAAAATCCCTTGGGTGAGAAGTAGCATCACCCTTCCTGTACGTGCGTGAAAATTTTCGTGCTGGTAGGCCGCATCAGTTTCCTGGCTGTTATGCCTAGAGGTCGGACATGTAGTATACACACACACACACTCACCAGATTTTCGTTTTCATCCAAGATGACTGAACACATCAAGCAGAGATCAGAGACCCATCTCTCATCACTTGTGATGATGGTTTCATAAAACTGGGTCATGGTTTGCACAGTCCAGCATGTTCTGAATGATTTCCGTTGAGCACTTTGGGGATGATTTTTACCGACCCTCTCCATATGCACAAATCCTTCGCTAAAATGGAACACACTGATTTTTTGCTTGTTACCACTTTGTGAGCAATTTCCTGGGTTGCTGCTACACAGCGGCCTTCCATGAGTATTTACTGACCCGTCTCAATCAGCTTTTTGTTTCAGCTTGTGGATGGTCTTCTTGAGCCTGCACTGAGCAGAGATACTGCATCAAGTTTTGCCAAAAGCTTGGTGATACTCAAGCTCAAATGATCCTTAAGATTCAGCAAGAAGTCTTTGGCGATGATGCCATGGGCAAAATTCAGATCAAGGAATGATGCAACGTCTTCAAACATGGTTGCACCTCGGTGAAGAACACTGCACGGTCAAGCTGGCCATCGACAAACTGAGACAAGGAGCTGCTTGGGACGGTTTGGTGAACAATCATGGAAGACTGTCGTGTAACAACACAGGAAATTGCCCACAAAGTGGGAATAAACAGAGATCGGTGTGTTCAGTTTTTTTAATGGAGGAATTGTACATATGGAGAGTGTTGGTGAAATTTCTCCCCAAGGTGCTGGCTGAGCAACAGAAGCATCTCTGCAATGGAAACCACTCGGGGGCATTCTGGACTGTGCAAACCACAACCCATGATCATAAGACTGTGGTTTCGATTCCTGGACCGGACGATGCATAGTGTTCTTGAACAAGAAACTTCATTTCACAATCCTCCAGTCCACTCGGGTGGCAAAAGGTGAGTAATCCCGCAAAGGACAAGCATCCTGTTCAGTTGGGAAATATATATCCTATGGAAACCAGAAAACCGGCCCTTAGGAGTCAGTATGACTCGTGGAGGTTACTCTACCTTTTCCCTAGTGGTTAGGGTGTTGGACTCATGAGTGTAAGATTATTGTTTTGAGTCCTAGACTGGGTGATACATTATGTTCTTCAGCAAGACACTTCATTTCACATTGCTCCAGTCCACTCAGCTGACAAAAATGAGTAACTCTGAGATGGACCGGCGTCCCATCCAGGTGGGAAATATATACGCCATGGGAATTGGGAAACTGGCCCCTATAAGTCTGTATGACTTGGAAAGGAACTTTAACTTAGTAGTTAGGGTGTTGGATCCATGATTGTAAGATTGTGGTTTCGATTCCTGGACCGGGCGACGCATTGTCCTTGGGCAAAACACCTCATTTCACATTGCTCCAGGCCACTCAGTCTCATCCAGGTGGTAGTGTGCTGTGTTTCCGAAGACTTCTCAAGCCAAGTGAAATCATAGTCTTGGCTGATGCTAGTGTCACATAATTGGCACCCATGCCAGTGCCACATAAAAAGCCCCCCGTTACACTCTTGGAGTGGTTGGCATTAGGAAGGGCATCCAGCTGTAGAAACCATTTCCAAATCAGACTACAACTTGGTACAGCTCTTCGCCTTTCCAATTCCAGTCAAACCCATGCCAGAATGGAAAACAAGCTGTAAATGATGATGATGATGATGATGATGAGGATGATGTATGTTGGTAGTTAATCATGGACACTGAATGTAGCAGATTTTATGTGTATGTATATAATGAGGATTTGTTTATGTATTTCATGTGTACGTACCTATATGTGATACGTCTTGATGTGTTGTTGTTTTTTGTGGTTGACAGTCAGCCCCCTAACCT
>NC_069008.1:4198200-4199635 GCF_001194135.2 Octopus bimaculoides
TCAGTGATTATCCAGTAATAGCACAGGCATTCAAAAATTCCAGGTTGGTGTCCTGGAACACCACACACACACACACACACACACACACACATATATACACATACATATATATATACACACATATATACATATGTATAAATAGAGAAAAGGATAAAGAGAACAATGGCAAAGTTAGAAATATATTTTATGGACAGTCTTACAGCTGTTTCAGGGAAAATCCAATGCATCCCTTCATCAGAGACAGAAATAGTAGATGGAATCGATTACTCTATCTATAAGCGGTATACAGCACTTACTCAGTATTACTTGTATCTTTGGGTTTGGTTAAATCCAATACCCTTCTTAACCACATATATACATATGTATGTGTGCATCCAGGCTGTTCATAAATTATCTTTACAGCCCATGTGAAAAATGTTCTCATGTTTCTAATAAAACTTTGTTACTTTGCCAATGTTTTTCCAATAAACTCTGATGAGTTATCCTTATTTTTCATTTTCTCTTGAATTTTTCAAATTGTAAAGGTAATCTTATGAACACCTTAAATATACATGTTGTAACATAGAGGATATGAAGTGGTTAGGGCAGCAAACTCGCGGTCGTAGGATCGTGGTTTCGATTCTCAGACCGGACGTTGTGAGTGTTTATTGAGCAAAAACACCTAAAAAAGCCCCACGAGGCTCCAGCAGGGGATGGTAGCAAACCCTGCTGTACTCTTCCACCACAACTTTCTCTCACTCTTACTTCCTCTTTCTGTTGTGCCTGTAATTCAAAGGGTCAGCCTTGTCGCACTCTGTGTCATGCTGAATATCCCCGAGAACTATGTTAAGGCTACACGTGTCTGTGGAGTGCTCAGCCACTTGCACGTTAATTTCACGAGCAGGCTGTTCCGTTGAATTGGATCAACTGGAACCTTCAACGTCGTAAGCGACGGAGTGCCAACCAACCAACCACCATATAGAGGATATGAAATAGATCTTGGTGAATTAGAAACAACTTCATGTGTCTTTGTCTAATCAGATTACTATGAAAAAAAATATAGCAGTATTCTGGATAATTCATTTAGTCAGTTCACCAGCCTGTACAGAGTTAAACAATTTGTGTCTGTATGCATCTGTACATCTATGCATGCCTGCCAACCTAACTATTTGACTACCTGCACACACACATTCATACCTACATGTGTGTGTGTGTGTGTGTAGACATATGTATATATATGTACACACACACACACACACACACACACACACACATATCTACATATATGTTAGTATGAACGTGTGAACATATCCAGGTAGGTAGTTATGTTTGTAAGTATGTGTGTATATGTATGTGTTATTTCTTTACTACCCACAAGGGGCTACACACAGAGGGGACAAACGGATTAAATCGATTATATCGACCCCAGTGCGTAACTGGTACTTATTTAATCGAC
>NC_069008.1:4199645-4203102 GCF_001194135.2 Octopus bimaculoides
TTATATCGACCCCAGTGCGTAACTGGTACTTATTTAATCGACCCCGAAAGGATGAAAGGCAAAGTCGACCTCGGTGGAATTTGAACTCAGAACGTAGCGGGCAGACGAAATACCGCTATGTATGTGTATGTATATATATATATTTATACGCATACATGTAAATATGTATATTTATGTATCTATCTACCTTCATTATTATATATATATATATATGTATATCTTGATAGAAAAGACAACAAAAGAAAGAAAGAGACCTTGATATTATATAAATAGAGGAATTTATCTGTAAAAATATGTGACACTTATTCGGTAGCCATGATAAAACTCCCAGTTTCAGATGCTGGGCTGGGAACCCACGCCAACATCTCTTCAGTTATCTGGCCATTGAAAATTCCTGTGAAAACTGAAGAGATGTTGGCGTGGGTTCCCACCCCGGCATCTGAAACTCTGAGTTTTGTCATGGCTACCGAATAAGTGTCACATATTTTTACAGATATATATATATATATCATTAATTTAATAATAGGATAAAGTCTTTTATAAGAATTTATCAAGTAGCTAGCGTGAAAAAACCTTATAAGAGAAAAATCCATCATTTGTTCCCCAAAATATATTTATTTATATAAGGGCATTACTATACATGAATGCCTCACACTAAGAGGGACTCAAAGGTCAAACTACCATAATAAACTCATTGACCTTAGAGTTCCTCTTAGCGTGAGGCATTCCTGTATAGTAATGCCCTTATATAAATATATATATATGTATATATATATATATATATATATATATATATATATATATATTTGCATACATTATATGTATATATTTATACATATTTCTGCACATATGTATGTGCGTGTTTATATATGCATAGATTGTATATATCTGTCTCTCTATCTCTACATATATGCATGTGTGTGTGTGTATGTATGCATTCAAAGATAAGTATTTCCATTGTATGTCTGCCAGTCTAGACCATGTCAACGAGATAGAACTTGATGGTCATCCCACTTTCTTCTATACAATGCAGTCTGATAGTGAAAGAGGTCGGGGAGATGTTGTTTTGTGTCTACAGTTTACAAGAGTAGGCGTACGAACTGTTGGGGAACTGCTGTGGTGGTAGTAGTCGTCGTCGTCGTCGCCATTTAGTTTTGGGTCAGTACTGATCATGCGGGTATGTAACCAAAGGCATTCCACCTGTGACCATTGCATTTATTCATTTCATTTTCAGACCTTGAGAAGACACATCAAGCTAAGTGAAATCGTAGTTGTGGCTGATGGTTGTGTCACCTAACTGGCACCCATTCTGGCGGCACATAAAGAGCAAACGTTACACTCTTGGAGTGGTTGGCATTAGGAAGGGCTAGCGATCTATCATGGCGAATCTGTGTGTCTATCTATATGTGTACCTTTTTCTCCGTCTCTCTGGCTTTAAACCCATCTATCAATATATATACAAGGCTGAGTCAAAAAGTAATGCCATTTTGTTTAGGACAGGTATAATTACCAACACAGGAACCTGTATCATACATCAAAATGAAGCTGGTCCTCTGTGGATCACATCCCTACTTCTCAACATAGTCACCGTTTCTCTCAATAGCAATGTTCCACCTTCGAATGAGAGCATGTATCCCTGCCCCGTAAAATTCTGTTGACTGTTCTTTGAGCCACTTCTTCACTACCTCCACACTCACCAGATTTAGCGCCTTCAGGCTATCATCTCTTTGGCCCCATAAAAGAGGGTTTGAGAGGAAAACATTATTGCAGGTCTTCACAAGCGGAGTTTAGTGTCCAATGAAGGAAAGGTACGCATAAGTGGGCTGGCTACACTCCTGGCTCAGGCTCTCAGAAAATTAATTAATCAAATTAAGAATCATTCATCCCTCCACCTCCACAATCATAACATCCTTTTCTTCTTCTCTACTTGCAGTTTACAGAATGTCTGTTGGACAGCCAAGCATTCCCCGTTGCATGAGTGTCACAGCAGCGACGACAATACTGCAAGCAACAACAACACAGCCCTTCCATCGCAGTCACAAACGGGCTGCTCCCAGAACACATCTGCAGGCAAGCTGCTCCCCAAAAGCATCAGTTTTGACAACAACTCCTCTCCGGTCCTAGTGATCCGCTCACGAACAAAACAAGTAAAATCCAGCCTCCAGAAGTCCGAGCAAACAAACAACGAACTGTTCCAGCTTTGATTCTTTTAGGAATTCATAATTCTTTGATTTATTACACCCCCACCTTTTTTTTAATTGTATTTTATTTATTTATTTTTTTTTTGGTCCCTGAATTTTGGATTTGAACTAACCATCAACCATGCCACTGTATAACTGTATATCTGTCATTGGCTATGGTACAATCCCCCCTTTTCCATTGTGCAAAGTTGTTTTGAATAATATTTATTATTTTTTATTATTGTTGTTATTAATAGAGGAGGATTGGACATATTTGTTAGAAGAACAGTGAATGAAATGCTGCTACCTTTGCGGGGTTTTTTTGTTTTTTTTTTGTCAAATACTGGCTTTGTTCTGAGTGTACAAATATCCCGCAGAGGCTAATCCCAGTTTTATAATTTTATTTTATTTTTTTGTTTTGTTTCGTTTTTTTTTGTTTTTTTTTGTCCCTGGGAGGGACAATTTGATAAAGCTAAAGAACCAGTTAAGAAATAGTAGTGGGACGGAGGTGGCCAGTTTAGCATCAACTGTACACTTTACTTCTTTCTTCTTCTTCTTCATCCCTCCACTCACCATCACCACTACCACCAGCTCTACAATTTCTTTTTTGTTCCCCCCCCCCCAGGCTCCATACCTGCGTTAGAAATGACCAAGAGTGATTGATAAGACAGAATCATTTCAGTATCAGACAGACAAAATTTCTTGTCCTATTTATTTGTGGATTCCAAATTCAAATCTCGCCGTCAAAAGCTCTCCTAATCATTTTTATTTTCTTTAGTGGTTGTTTGCTGGTGTCATGTAAATGGCACCCGTGCCACCAGCACGTAAAAAAAGACAAAAAAAAAAAACATCCATTACACTCCTGGCGTGGTTGGTGTTAGGAAGAGCATCCAGCTGTAGAAACCATACCAAGTCAGACTTGAACTCGGTAGAGCTCTCTGGCTCATCAGCGCCACTCAAACCATCAAACCTATGCCAGCATGGAGAGCGGACGTTAAATGATGACGATGACGATGATGATGATGGTTGGAAGTGGTCAGTGAAATAAGGTACTGGTCAAGTATTGAGTTGCTTGATATAGATGACCGTTCCCCTTCCCCCCACCCTTTACCCATATCTAAAATCTTGTGCCAATTTAAGAAATCTTTATTTTTTGTCAGTGTTGTTGTTGTTGTTATTGTTATTATCATTATTATTATTATTCTTAGGGCAATGATTTAGCAGAATCATCAGCATGCCAGAGAAAATGCTTAATGGGTATTCTACCCCCCCCCCCC
>NC_069008.1:4203112-4205199 GCF_001194135.2 Octopus bimaculoides
AACCTGTGGTCCGCAAAATTCGATTAACCTACCCACCCAGCCCTCCCCCAAAATTACAGGCCTTGTGCCTATAGTAGAAAGGATTATTATTATTATTATTATTATTATTATTATTGTGAGCTGGTAGAGTCATTAGCATGTCAGACAATGTGTTTTGTGGCGACACTTCTTCCCAACTCATTTTTATACGGAGCTCTCTCTTACTCTTTTACTTGTTTCAGTCATTTGACTGTGGCCATGCTGGAGCACCACCTTTCATCAAGCAAATCGACCCCAGGACTTATTCTATATCGGTCTCTTTTGCTGAACCGCTAAATTACGGAGACATAAACGGTTGTCAAGCAATGTTGGAGGGACAAACACAGACACACAAACATAAACACACGCATATATATATATGGCCTATGTTGGATCCCTTATTTTCATAACCACCAAACCTGGAGCTTAACTGTGGTCTCTCCATAGCACTTACTCAGCATTACCTGAAACCTCTGGATCTAATTGACACCACTGTCCCTCATAACCTATATGTATATACATACATACGACGGGCTTCTTTCAGTTTCCGTCTACCAAATCCACTCACATGGCTTTGGTCGGCCCGAGGCTTTAATAAAAGACACTTGCCCAAGGTGCCATGCAGTGGGACTGAACCCAGAACTATGTCGTTGGTAAGCAAGCTACTTACCACACAGCCGCTCCTGCACCTATGTGGAATCAAAACAAAAAACTCTGACCCCTCCACTGTTGGCACCTCTGATTCTGACTCCTCTTTATGTAATCAAATAATTATGGTCTACATATCTCATAAAGTATATGCTTGTACTTTGAGTAGGCCTGTATGTTTGAACTCGTTTATATTAAAGAATAAAGACATTGTGAGTCGGAGTCAGTATAGTTTTACCAACTCCGACTCCAGTTACCCCTTAATTGTTTCCGACTCCACAGCCCCGGTAATTTGTGTGCCGCCACGTCCTGAGTTCAAATTCTGCTGAGGTCGACTTTGCCTATCATCCTTTCGAGGTCAATAAAATAAAGTACCATTTGAATACTGAGATCAGTGTAATCGACTAGTCCCTGTTTCCACCAAAATTTCAGGCCTTGTTCCCATAATAGAAATTATTATTATTATTATTATTATTATTATTATAGAAAGCATAAGCCATATTGTTAGTGAGTGCTCTAAGCTTGCACAACACAAATACAAAAGGAGACATGACGATGTGGCCAGATATGTCGACTGGCTGTTGTGCGATAAAGCAAACCTCGAGAGAGCCAAACAATGGTATGAACACAAGCCAGGGGGAGTAATGGAAAATGAACATTACAAAATACTCCGGGATTTTAACATGCAGTGCGACCAAGTCATAGAGGCGAGACGGCCAGATATTGTGCTCATCCATAAAGATGGAAAAAAAGTAAAGATAATACATGTTGCAATACCAGGTGATTCGAGGGTGAAATGTAAGGAAACGGAAAATATTGTGAAATACCAGCCACTGTGGGACGAGGTAGGAAAGTTATGGGGTATGAGGAAAGTAATGGTGATAATAGAAATTATTATTATTATTATTATGGACGTCACATAGTGTACAATATCATGAGGTTGTTGATTGAAGAAATTGTGTCTACCTGGGGGGTTTGTAATGTTTGTCAAGTCACAACAATTACTTCAGGCAGACAATACTTTATGCAATATGCGTGCAGTTCCAAGTAACGCTGACTTTTGCAATACATCTAGATTGTAGGGTATCTCTAAGGTTTTCAGATGTTTTTCCAGATTGGGTGGTATTGAACCCAATGCTCCGATTAAAATAGGGATAACCTTTATGTTCAACTATCAAAATTACCACATCTTGGCGATCTCAATTCCAGGGTCTCTGTATTTATCAACCTTTTCTCTTTCTTTCATGATGATATGTTGATCTCCTGGCACTGCTATGTCGATCATTAGGCACTCTTGTTGGTCCCTCTTAAAGGTTACTATCTCTGGCCTTTGGTGCTCTAACACTTTGTCTGTCTGGAAATCAAAGTCCCAGAGGATTTTTGCCTTCCCCTTTATTATTATTATTATTGTTGTTGTTGTT
>NC_069008.1:4206853-4208528 GCF_001194135.2 Octopus bimaculoides
TATACAACATAATGGGGAGCTGCCGTTCTTTAATATGTTGGCCTGGTAGTTCTTTGTAGGTAGGCATTGATCTTGGGCTGCTATGATAAACCCCTCTGTTTCTGATTTCAAGCCAGAGGCCATTCGCCATTGATGGGTAAGGGCTTTGTCAATATCTGCATTATTCGCTCTCTTTGGGTATTTGCCATTGAGAGGCTTTCCATGCCATTTTTCAGTCATAATATCTAAGGCAGCAATTTTAGCATGGGTTTTCAAGCGCTTAGCTTTTTCTTCAGGTGTTTCTAGTTCGTCTAAATCTTGAATTTGTTGCAATTGGAATTCACTTAGATATTCCTTTGCCTGTTTTGTTACTGAGTAAGATGCTTTCTTGCTTTCATGTTTTAAGACAAGTCTTAGCATCCAGTCCTCAGAGTTTTTCAGATCTATTATTATTATTATTATTATAATTATGGCAGCGAACTGGCAGAATCATTAATTAGCATGCCGGGCAAAAAATGCTTAGTTCAAATTCCACTGAGGTCGACTTTACCATTCATCCTTTCGGGGTCGATAAAATAAGTACCTGCTGAACACTGGGGTCAATGTAATCGACTCACCCCTTCTCCCAACATTGTTGCCCTTGTAACAAAATTTGAAATCCTCATCATCATTATGATTATTATTATTATTATTATTATTATTATTATTATTATTATTATTATTATTATTGGCAAGCTGGCAGAATCGTTAGCACGATGATCAAAATGCTTAGCAGTATTTTGCCCGTTGCTACGTTCTGAGTTCAAATTCCGCCGGGGTCGACTTTGCCTTTCATCCTTTCGGGGTCGATAAATTAAGTACCAGTTGCGTACTCGGGACGATGTAATCGACTTAACCCTTCCCCACCAAATTTTAGGCCTTGTGTCTATAATAGTAAAGATTGTTATTATTATCATTATTATTATTATTATTACTATTATTATTATTATTATTAATAAGGCAGCGAGCTGGCAGGATCGTTAGCAGACCAGGCAAAATGCTTAATTGGCGTTTTATCCGTCCTTAAATTCTGAATTAAAATTCCGCCAAGGTTGCCTTTGCTTTCATCTTTTGGGGGTCAATAAAATAAGTACCAGTTGAACCCTAAGTGTCTATGTAATCAACTATCCCCTCCTGCAAATTTCAGGCCTTGTGCCTATAGTAGAAAGGATTATTATTATTATTATTATTAAGGTGGCGAGCTGTCAAAATCGTTAGCACACCGGGTGAAATGCTTAGCGGCATTTTGTCCGTCTTCTCGTTCTGATTTCAAATTCCACCAAGCTCAACTCTGCCTTTCATCCTTTCGGGGTGGGGGGGTGTCAATGAAATAAGTACCAGCTACGCACTGGGGTCGATGTAATTGACTTGCCCCCTCCCCTCAGCTTTCAGGCCTTGTACCTAGAGCAGAAAGGATTATTATTATTATTGTTCAGTAGTTTTATTTTTATAACGTGCTTTCACTTCACTACCGAGCGCAGCTCTGTGCGCCTTGGGTATGTGCTGTGGTTTGTTGTGGTGCTCTTATGTTTACTGTATTGAAAGTGTTTTGCGTAGAATGTGTGCAGTACCCAGTAGTGCAATTTTCTGTATGTTATATATATTTGTAAGTCCTGCTATTTTTGTTATGTATTTGTCTGAATATTTTTTTATTATA
>NC_069008.1:4211677-4221989 GCF_001194135.2 Octopus bimaculoides
TTCAGTTTCTGTCTACCAAATCCACTCACAAGGCTTTGGTTGGTCCAAGTCTATAGTAGAAGACACTTTCCTAAGGTGCCATGCAGTGGGACTGGACCTGGAACCATGTGGTTGGTAAACAAGCTTCTTACCACACAGCCATGCCTGCACCTATATGTATATATATATACACACACACACACACACACACACACACTCGCAATGGGCTTCTTTCAGTTTCCATCTACCAAATCCACTCACAAGGCTTTGGCCGGCTTGATGCTATAGTAGAAGACACTTGACTTGCCCAAGGTTCCACATGGTGGGACTGAGCAAGGAACCATGTGGTTGGAAAGCAAACTTCTTACCACACAGCCACACCTGCACCCAAACAAGTTAATATAAGAGTTGCAAGAGGTTTTCACATACTAGGCTTGGTGTCAGGCAATGAGTAAATGGATGCTATACATACACAGAAGAATCACAGAGAAAGGGGAGAAGAAGCAAAAGAAAGGAGTAAATATTTTGAGGGTTTTTTTTCGGAAATTTTTATCCATTTCATTATTTTGGATAAAGACCAAAAAATTTGATAGGAGATTAATAATAACCGCTGTATCTTATTTACAGCAGCACACCTGTTTCTGTTCTCATTCTTGATCACTCTCTCTGTCTTTCTCTCTCTCTCTCTCTCTTTCTGGCCAGGTAACCATGTACCTCCTCTGCAGCAAGCACTGTCACATTCCAACCTTTCATCATCAGCCACAAGGTCACCTCCTCCAATGCCCCATCCCTTCTCAAAGGATCTTTATTTTACAAAGTTATTTGGTGACCCTGCCAAAGCTGGTGCCATGTTAAAAGCATCCAGTCCCCACTGTAAAGTGGTTGGCATTTTGAAGGGCATCCGGCTGTAAAAAACCATGCCAAAATTGACCTCGCTTGAGCCGGAGCCATATAAAAAGCACTGTCCACTCTATAGTGGGGTTGGTATTTGGAAGGGCATCCAGCTGTAAAAACTGTCAAAGCAGACATAGAAAGTCTGGTGTAGGCCTCTGCCAGCTCCTATCAAACCATCCAGTCAATGCTATCATGCAAGGAGGATGTTAAATGATGTTGGCATGTATGTAGGCCATATTGCCTGATGTTATCATCATCATCGTCATCGTTTAACGTCCGCTTTCCATGCTGGCATGGGTTGGACGATTTGACTGAGGACTGGTGAAACCAGAAGGCTGCACCAGGCTCCAATCTGATGTGGCAGAGTTTCTACAGCTGGATGCCCTTCCTAACGCCAATTGTCAATGGTAGCCAAATGTAATGTATCTTGAATGGTACAATAATGCAGAGTGGACTACAATAACTTATAATTTGATTATTCATAGTCTGATATGATATTTTGGAATATAAAAATTCCTTCTTCAGATATTGCTGGGGTTTGATCGAGTCGCTGCTATAATCGGTTTTCAAACGGTTACTTTTTAACTTTCACATCATATGATCTCTATTGAGGAACAAACGCAGACACAAAGACAAACACACACACATACTTATATTTATACAACAGGCTTCCTTCAGTTTCCGTCTACCAAACCCTCTCACAAAGCCTTGGTTGGCCTGAGATTATAGTAGACCCTTGTCCAAGGTGCCATGCAGTGGGGCTGAACCAGGAACAATGTGGTTGGGAAACAAACTTCTTACCACACAAACGCACAGATACACATGACAGGCTTCTTTCAGTTTCCACCTATCATTCACAAGGCTTTGGTTGGCCTGATGTTATAGTAGTAGACAGTTGTCCTAGGTGCCATACAGTGGGACTGAACCTGGGACCATGTGATTGGGAAGCAAGCTTTTTACGACACAGCCACTCCTGCACCTGTATATAACACTTTAGGTAACACTAGTAATAATAATAATAGTGATGATAATAATTTCTTTCTGGCCCACAAGGGGATAAACGTAGAGGGGACAGACAAACGGATTAAGTTGATTACATCGGCCCCAGTACATAACTGGTACTTATTTAATCGACCTCAAAACGATAAAAGGCAATGTTGGCCACTGGAATTTGATCTCAGAACGTAAACATGGACGGGATGCCACTGAGCCATTTGCCCAGTGAGTTAGCAATTCTACCTGTTCACTGCCTTAATAATAATAGAGTGAAGATTGTGCCAATTATTTCTGGGTCCTTGGGGACAGTTTCAGAAGGCATCAAGGGGAATAGAAAGGAAATTGGAATTAGGGTGCCCAGTAGAACTGTTACAAAAGGTTTGCCTCCTTGGCATGCCCAGATTAATCAGGAAAGTATGAGATAATTGAAAAGAACGGATAGCATGGTTCCGTAGGCTGCAGGTAGCAAGACTCCAGGAGCTCCCAGAAAACCTGTGATAAAGAGAAATAATAATAATAATAATAATTGGAAATCAGAATAGAGTGCCCAGTAGAACTGTTACAAAAGGTTTCCCTCCTTGGCATGGCCAGAATAATCGGGAAAGTCAAAACTCCAGGAATTCCAAGAAAACCAGAGTTAAAAGAATCACAAAAATGGTTTCAAATTTTAGCACAAGGCCAGCAGTTTAGGGGTCGCAGGTAAGTTTGTTACATTGACCTCAGTGTTCAACGGATGCTTATTTTATCGACCCCACAAAGATGAAAAGCAAAAATCAACATTGGTGGAATTTGAACTCAGGGATTTAAAGACAGATGAAATGCCGCTGAGCATTTTGTCTAGCATACTCTTTTACTTGTTTCAGTCATTGACTGTGGCCATGCTGGAACACCACCTTTATAGTCGAGCAAATCGACCCCAGAGCTTATTCTTTGTAAGCCTAGTACTTATTCTATCGGTCTCTTTTGCCGAACTGCTAAATTATGGGGACATAAACACACCAGCATAGGTTGTCAGGCAATGCTGGTGGGACAAACAGACACACAAACACACATATACATATATATATATATACATATATACGACAGGCTTCTTCCAGTTTCCATCTACCAAATCCACTCACAAGGCTTTGGTCGGGGACCGAGTCTATAGTAGAAGACACTTGTCCAAGGTGCCACGCAGTGGGACTGAACCCGGGACCATGTGGCTGGTAAGCAAGCTACTTACCACACAGCCACTCCTGCGCCTAACAATTCTAATAGATTGCCACCTTGATAACAACACTAATGATATGCAGGTAAAAAAAAAAAAACATAGAAAAGAGCTTGAAATATGCTGAATTAAACTTTGAGACATCAACATTGGAGGGGTTCCCATCAGCAAGAAAACAGTGAATCATATAGCAAAAAGGTTAGATATGTGTAAATATTGACAGATAATTATGAAATTTGTATTTTTTAAGTGATCTCATATGAGATCACTGCTAGGTAATGGGTTAAGATAGTAATCTCTGATCTGAGAGAGATGTGGCTGCTGTTTTTAATGAATCAAGGACTACATTATTCAATCTCATTAACCCATTTACTGTGGAAACGAGATATATCCACTCAAATTTCATTACCCTAAACGACAGAAAGGCAGTTTTATATACCATTCTATCTATTTTTGCAGAAGGTCATGTTTGAAACTAATTTTTTGGTGAAATATGTCAAATTTATTGAGGCAACTTGCCCAAGGTGCCACATAGTGAGACTGAACCCAAACAAAACACAGGAGTCAATGTCAATTAAAACAATAGATAACGACTAAATGCCAATGAGAAAGGTTTCCAGCAGCTTTAAGATGGGGTGGTGATAATTTGTTGTATTCATATGTGGGTGTCGTATGGAGACGGTTGGGGTTGATTTGTGTGGCGAGGAAGGCCTTATAAGGACATTGCAAAAAACAAAAAATTTTGTGGGAGTAGGGTTTTTTTTTTACATTCCATTGTGATATGGGGACAAAGAAACAAATAATTCAAGTGATGTGAAATAGGTTATTGAGATCTATATATGTGTGTGTGTACCTGTATGTATATGTTGGGCCTCATGGAGGCGATGACAAGTGAGTGAGGCGTCTGGCGATATACTGAGTTTGAGAAGAATCGTCAAGCTAAGTGAAACAGTAGTTGTGGTCAATGCTGGTGTCACATGACTGGCACACGTGCCGGTGGAACATAGAAGCACTTTTACCAGCAGCACGTGAAAAACACCCATTACACTCTTGGAGTGGTTGGCGTGGGTGCTAGTTACGCAACCCCAGCATCTGTCAGATTGCTTCCGTGAGGCCGCCACACTCAAAAGATGCTTCTTACATGCCGCTGGCACAGGTGCCAGTTATGTGACACCGGCATCGGCCACGACTGTGATTTCACTTGGCTTGATGGGTCTTCTCAAGCACTGCATATCGCCAAAGTTCTCGGTCACTAGTCATTGTCTCCACGAGGCCCAACGTTCGAAGATCATGCTTCACCACCTCGTCTTCCTGGGTCTGCCTCTCCCACGGGCTCCCTCCACAGCCTTGCAGGTGCCAATGTTAATTATTAAAGTGTAATTATGAAGTTAATCACAAACTCATCCCTTTCCGTAACAGCTGTTGCTACACAGAGAGCAATAGATTTTAATACTATCCATGAAGGACGAACACAAAATGGACAGTACAATACGATCTGGAGGTTATATAATACGAAATGGGAATAAAATTAATATAAACATGAATACATCGAATGTGACACAAAAGACAATAACTAACGTTGAGGACAAAATGAGGTTAAACAGACAGTCCGACCCCACGAGCTCTGCTGAGAGCAATAGCACGTGAAATAGATGGTGTCACCAGTAAGTTCTAGTAACAGCCCTAGGCAGTTAATATAGGTACTACTAAAGCAGCGCGGACCCGAACGCACAGTCGCGCGTCCGCCCTAGCTAGTCTTGAGTGGTCGATCCTAACCCTAACCCTAACCCTATCCCTAACCCTAACCCTATCCCTAACCCGCGTGTGCAAATGAATACGTGTTTAGGGTTAGGGTTAGGATCGACCACTCACGACTAGCTAGCGCGGACGGGTCCGCGCTGCTTTAGTAGTACCGTTAATATATTTATCTAATTTACCACTGGGGCACATAAACCCAACATGGTCCCTGTAGCTGACGAAGCTGTCCTGTGGTGGTCACTCAGTTTGCTAGAAATAACAGCCGAATCTCTTCTTGCAAACTACAAACCACTTTTTGAGAGAAAGTGGGATACATTGAAATATGTAGTTGCTGGGACACAGTGTCTGAAGATAAATGGGATGGTCAAGGCTGGAGGACTTTTGATAATTAGTCTGCTCTGTCAGACCCAGTTCAAACCATGTCTAAATCATCACAGCTACCATTGCAATCTTATAGCCTGCTGTTTCTAGCGCGCGCGTATGTGTAAGAGAGAGAGACAGAGTGAAATGTACTCTAAAGTTGGTGAAAGGGGAGATAATCATGGGCTGGAGTCGGGTTGTTTATTCATTCCTATGACAATCTTATGACATGGACGGAACATTAAATGATGTAGCCCTAGATACACTGTGTTGGAATAAATGACGGGATGATCATAGTTGGAATATCTTTAATTGTAGGTCTGCTAGATTCTACATCATTTAATGTTCCGTCCATGTCATAAGATTGTCATAGGAATGAATAAACGACTAGACTCCAGCCCATAATTATCTCCCCTTTGACCAACTTTAGCGTATATCTCACTCTGTCTCTCTCTCTCTCTCACACACACACAGGGGGTTTCAAATTTTTTGATTTGCGGACCCCTTTATATTTCAGGCTTTACTCTTATAAACGCTTATGAAATTTATACATAAATATTTGCTTAAAATAACATATATTTTTACATTTATTGATTTAACAGTATTTAACAAACAGGTTTATTGTCAATTAAAAGATTTCGATTAAAAAACATGTATAAGATCAAATTGCCCATAAAAAGTATTTGCTGTCCACGGACCCCCTGTCTTGTCCTTGCGGACCACAGTTTGAAAATCGCTGTGCTAGATGAAGGTTACCTGATGAAGGCATTGATGGAACATTAAATAATGTAGTCCTAGATACACTGTATCAAAATAAATGACAGGGTGGCGATAGTTGGATGGCTTCTGAAGGTAGATCAGTTAGAACATGACTGACCATGGTTTAACCAATAAAAAGCACATGAAATTTTGTAGTCTTCAATACCCTAAGACTGAAAAAAAGACGGCCTTTTGGTCCAAAGGGAAGTTTTGTTTTTATTGTTAAAATTCATCCGAGTTTCCGTTAGGACGAACTTACAGATCGTATCCCGAATTTTGCCGTCAAACGTAACAATTCCTACGAGTGCTTCGTAACGCGAGGTTGCTTGGTCGCGCGCAAGTGTATACACACACACACACACACACATACATTAGCGACAGAAGTGATACAAACAGGGAAACAGAACACAAAACACGAGTATAAACATATTTTTCATTATTATTGAGCAACGTTTGGTAAGTGTCAATATACGAAACTTTCGGACCTTGAATCACTCAGTAATTTCTGCTGATTTAATAATAAGATATGTACAGGCATACCTCAGTTTACGTCGGCAACTGGCTGGAAGACATTCGACTTAATTCGGAAAACTACGTTAAAAGAAAATTTATTGCTTTATATCTGTTTTACTAAATAGTGTGTACATATTTTCATATGTATTTCATTGGATTTTTTTTACTTCAGTATCGGCTTTTAGGTGTTTTTTTAAAAAATATTTATGTATTTAAAATATATTCGCTGAGACCGACGTAAAGTCGATAAAGACGTAACTCGAAACGGCGTTAGTTGTGATGTGTGTGTATGTGAAATTAACGTGCAAGTGGCTGAGCACTCCACAGACACATGTACCCTTAACGTAGTTCTCGGGGATATTCAGCGTGACACAGAGTGTGACAAGGCTGACCCTTTGAATTACAGGCACAACAGAAACAGGAAGAAAGAGTGAAAGAGTACAGCAGGGTTCGCCACCATCCCCTGCCGGAGCCTCGTGGAGCTTTAGGTGTTTTCACTCAATAAACACTCACAACGCCCGATCTGGGAATCGAAACCGCGAGTCCACTGTCCTAACCACAAGGCCATTGCGCCTCCATCTACATACATATATATATACACACACACACATATGAAGACATAAAATTAAAGCAGTAAATATAATGCTGTCTTTTGGTTGGTCGAAATAAAGTCAAATTTTATCCAATCAAATCACTCCGATTGACAAATAGCGGTTTATACAAACTTTCTACGGAGGACCGTCAAGATGTGGATTAATCACAGATCATCGACTTATTGATTGTCATCGAATTTACTGATTATATATCGGAGATAACATTTACAGAAACCAGTAAGTGTCTGTTTGATGATGTTATGAAATTGTGAATATTGTTTATTTTTCTATTGCCGCGCCATTTTTAGGATTTTTTTCAGCAATTAATTTAGTCGTTGTTTTTTTAGCCCTAGGCCGGACTTGATTGAGAACCCCGATGATCTGAGTATCAAAGTCTATATATGTATATATATATCCTTCAGGCATATTTTTTATCTAGGAGATTATATTATCTCATGTGTCTCTCGTAGGTTTGAGAGAGATGTGGCTGCTATTACTAGCAGTTCTGACGGCGGAATTTTAGTTTAATCACCCCCATATAAGCCCTTATAGCTTGTATGTTTTTATTCTTTTACTTGTTTCAGTCATTTGACTGCGGCCCTGGGACTTATTCTTTGGAAGCCTAGTACTTATTCTATCGGGTCTCTTTTGCCGAACCGCTACATTACGGGGACCTAAGCACACCACCATCGGTTGTCAAGCGATATTGGGGGGGACAAATACAGACACATACACACACACAAACACACATATACATATATATACGACGGGCTTCTTTCAGTTTCCGTCTACCAAATCCCCTCACAAGGCTTTGGTCGGCCCGAGGCTATAGTAGAAGACACGTGCCCAAGGTGCCACGGAGTGGGACTGAACCTAGAATCATGTGGTTCGCAAGCAAGCTACTTAATACACAGCCAATGGAAATTGTAGTTGTGGTCGATGCCAGTAACACCTGACTGGCTCCCCATGCCGGCGGCTCGTAAAAGGCACACCATCCAACCCATGCCAGCATGGAAAACGGACGTTAAACAATGATGATTCCCCACCTCTGTCTTTTGTCAACTATTTTATTATTATTTATATTCATGTGGTTCCAGAAATGAGCGGAGACGCTTTTATGAACACCCTCCGCAATTTGCAGTATCCTAAAGCGGAGAAGCTGAGCGCTCAATTCTTTGATCGTCACTTTGCCAACCAAGAGGCAACTCGGTCGTTTATCACCTGGTTTTGCAAGACCCTTAATTCCAAGCATGTGGTGGCCCCTACAGAAATGCAAAGGTAAGCAAATGGATCCTAATAGAAACCTTTTTTATATATTACATTTATTTTTTGTTATTTTTCACTAGTTTCAGCCATGAGAATACGGCCATGCCTCGATTTTTTTTTGTTTTTTTTGTTAAGCCTGGTACTTATTCTATCAGTCTCTTTTGCTGAACTACTAAGTTACTGGTTATCAAGCAGTAGTGGGACACACACACACACACACATATATGATGTGCTTCTTTTAGTTTCCGCCCACCAAATCCACTCGCAAGGCTTTGGTCGGCCCGAGGCTATAGTAGAAGACACTTACCCAAGGTGCCATGCTGTGGAACTGAACCCAGAACTATTTGGTGAGGAAGCAAAATTCTTCCCACACAGCCACACCTGCACCTATATAGATATATATATTCTCTTCTTGTATTCTTTTACTTGTTTTTGTCATTTGACTGTGGCCATTCTGGAGCACCGCATTAAGTCAAGGAAATTGACCCTAGGACTTATTCTTTGGAAGCCTAGTACTTATTCTATCAGTCCTGGGGGTGATCGAGTTGGCTGAAGGCGGTGCTCCAGCATGGCCACAGTCAAATGACTGAAACAAGTAAAGGAATAAAGGGAAAAAAAAAGCAGCATGTTGTTGATTTCTCTACTCCGAGGTACTTAGCCTGTACTTCTGCCCCTGAAGACAGGTCAGCGCCTGTCGAACCCACGAAGCATTGGTCGGTTTGGGGCTATAGTAGAAGATACTTGCCCAAGGTGCTGTGGTGGGACAAGAACTGAAACCATGTCGTTGCAACACACTGCACCAAGCGAGTTAGTAAAAGACTACAAGGGAGATAACTCTGAACTTGTTTTGGTACACTGACTTATTACTATAGATGAGAAGGGAAAATTCTTCACCAACGCCATTGGACCATCTGTTAATCGTATTGACTTTTAGAAAAATGACCTTACCGAAATTGTGGAGCTCTGTCGGTTACGACAGGAGTTAGAATAAGAACAGCAATAAACGAAAAAAAAAAAAATTCCATCCTGAAATACAACAATATTTGTTTCAACACACAGATCCACATCAGAAATCTTGCAACACAAATTCATAAATGTAAAATTTTGTCATTATTAAGCTAGTAATTTAGAAGACACCTTAACATGAAATTTTGATCAAAGTTTTTAATTTAGATCGCTTTAACCCTTTTGTTACCATATTTCTGTTGAAATGTACTCTATTTTGTTTAAATTAATTTTGAAAATAATTAAGGATTTAAGAAAATAACTTTGTCATTATTAATCTAGTATTTAGAACATAAGATGAAATTCTTAAGGAAGTTTTTAATTTAAATCATTTTGTCTTTGAGATTCAGTTCCAAAACAGAATTAAATGTGAACAGTTTCAAATTTATATCATTATTAGAATTGAAAAATTTAAAAAGCTTATTAGGAACCAGTCTTTCCATGACAGTTGTTTGTTTTCATTATTATTTTTTTTTCTTTTATTAGGTTTGATCAACTGGTAGATTCTGGTGCCGAAATTCTTGAAGGGAGTAAATTGTCTGAAGCTTTAGTAGACATGAAAAAGAAAAAGGAACTTCTTGCATCAAAGGAAAAACTGCTGTGAGTATTCAAATTTCTATAAGACAACTGGGCTATCCTATGGCCATTTTTGTGCTAGAAAAGCTGATTTCTGCTAGTGTGTGTATATATATATATGTGTATGTGTGTGTGTGTATATATATATATATATATACATACATACACACACATAGAGATGTGTCTGTATGGTAAGAAGCTTGCTTGCTTCCTAAGCACATGGTTCTGGGTTCAGTCCCACTGTGAGATGTCTTCGGCAAGTGTCTTCTATGGACTTGGGGCAAGCAAAGCTTTGTGAGTGATTTTGGTAGACGGACGGTAACTGGAAGAATCCCGTCGTATATACATACGTGTGTGTCTTTGTGTCAGCCTAACTCTGGTCTCTCTCTCTCTCTCTCTCTCT
>NC_069008.1:4222171-4225436 GCF_001194135.2 Octopus bimaculoides
TACTATTTTATTTATTTATTTGCGTGAGAGGTGCAGACAGGGGGAGAGTGAGAACTGGGGGGACAAACACACACACACACACACACACATATATATATATACATATATACGACGGGCTTCTTTCAGTTTCCGTCTACCTAATCCACTCACAAGGCTTTGGTCGGCCAGAGGCTATAGTAGAAGACACTTTCCCAAGGTGCCATGCAGTGGGACTGAACCCGGAACCATGTGGTTGGTAAGCAAGCTACTTACCACACAGCCACTCCTGCGCCTATGTATATGTATTAAAGAAAATATCCAGTGAGTATACAAAACCTCCAAAGCCATTAGAACATTTGCTGCAAATAGTAGTGAAGAATTAGAATAAGATGTATAAATTCTTCGATGAAATTTGATGCGTTTTTTTTTTTTGTTTCTATTTCTGTTTCTAGGCATCAGAACTCTGTGATTAGAGCACGCATCACCAAAACTCATGTCTTGATTGAGAAGGCCCAGGATGACTACACCAAAGCTGAGCAGACCTGTTATGAAGATGCACATCTGGTATGTACATATATGTGTATGTGTATGTCTGTATCCCTGGACTGGCTTGTGCGGGTGGCACATAAAAGACACCATTTCGAGCGTGGCCGTTGCCAGTATCGCCTGACTGGCCTTCGTGCAGGTGACATGTAAAAGCACCCACTACACTCTCTGAGTGGTTGGCGTTAGGAAGGGCATCCAGCTGTAGAAACTCTGCCAAATTTAGATTGGAGCCTGGTGTTGCCATCCGGTTTCACCAGTCCTCAGTCAAATCGTCCAACCCATGCTAGCATGGAAAGCGGACATTAAACGATGAACGACAATATATATATATATATATATATATATATGTATATATATATATATATGTATATTTACCTAAGGGGGTTGTGGGGAGGGGGCGACAGAGAAAAAGAAGGCTTCGAGAGGAAGGCAGTGAATTGGGGTATGTTATAAGTTTATTATATTATTCTTACAATATTGTATATAAATTATATAATATTGTATTGAATATCAAATGATTTATAGTATATATGAAATAGTATAATAGAAAATATTTATTTATACATAAAAATTGGAGTGGGAGTGCTGAGGTTATTTTGTGGCCATGAGGGGACTAAACCCTTTAAGTTTGTACCCCATTCATTCCTTTATATATTATTATGTTGATATTACAGATGAACAAATCTGTGCTACAACTGGTGAAGACTGTCCAGACAATCTCAGACCAGCTGCAGCCATCGAAAGACAGGAGCCAAGTCCACTACTTCTCTCATCTACAGTTAGGGGACTACTATGATGTCGAGGACAAGTTTTCTTCGGAAATAGACGGTTTCTTCAGGAAGCAGTTCATGCAGGTAGGTAGGCTGGTCTCGTTTATAATTACACCTTGTAACACAATTTTTGTCCTTGGGTAGCTACTGTTATTTCTTATTTGCTTACTCATAGAAAGTATGGAAACTGGCTAATATTTCCTTCGAACTGGCGGTGAGCTGGCAGAGACATTAGCATACCAAGTGAAATGCTTAGCGATATTTCGTCTGTCTTAACATTCTGAGTTCAAATTCCGCCAAGGTCGACTTTGCCTTTCATCCTTTCGGGGTCGATAAATTAAGTACCAGTTGCGCACTGGGGTCAATGTAATTGACTTAATCCCTTTGTCTGTCCTTGTTTGTCCCCTCTATGTTTAGCCCCTTGTGGGCAATAAAGAAATAAGAAACATTAGCACGCCGGGCGAAATGCTTAGCGGTATTTTGTCTGCCACTACGTTCTGAGTTCATCCTTTCAGGGTCGATAAATTGAGTACCAGTTGCATACTGGGGTCGATCTAATCGACTGGCCCCCTCCCCCAAGTCGGTCTTGATCCAGCAGATTTGTGATCAAGTATGTTCCACCCATGACCATCCTGTTTTTTTTTAATTCAGGCATAGTGTACGTTGAACTACATTACATATGTGCCATTCCTTGTTGGTTAACCCCAGGTCAGAGCTGACCCAGCAGATCTGTGATCAAATGCATGCCAGCTGTGACCATTCAGTCTTTCGTTCAAGATAACTGTGTATCTAGGAGTCCATCATCTAATGTGTCTTTTCTTGTTGTTGTTGTTGTTGTTCTTTAGCCCTGAGTCAATCTTGCTCCAGCAGACATATGATCAAGTGTCTTCCTGTTGTGACCATCCCACTGTTTATATACACAGTGTATCTTGGACTACATTATTTAATGTAATCTCCCTACCTCTGTCCCTCTTTCCTGCCCTCCATTTCTTTCTTTCCCCCTGGCTCATAATAATAATCTAAATTTTGGCACAAGGCTAGCAATTTCGGGGAGTGGTTTAGTCGATTGCATTGACCTCAGTACATAACTGGTACTTATTTTATTGACCCCCAAAAGCCAAAGTTAACCATGGCAGAACTTGAACTCAGATCGTGAAAACAGATGAAATACCGCTTAGCATTTCGCCCAGCCTCATAATAATCTTTCTGCTGAAGGCACAAGGCCTGAAATTTGTTGGAAGGGGACTAGCTGGTTACATCAACCCCCAGTGTTTCACTGGTACTTAATTTATTGACCCCTGAAAGCATGAAAGGCAAAGTTGACCCTGGCAGAATTTGAACTCAGAACGTAGCGATGGGTGAAATACCATTATGCCCAGCTTGCTAACGAATCTGTCAGCTCAGCACCTTAATAATGATGATAATAATAATCCATTCTGGTATAGGCACAAGGCCTGAAATTTTGAGGGAGGGAACTCGTCAATTATAGCGACCCCCAAAAGGATGGAAGGCAAGGTCGACCTCAGTGGAATTTGAACTCAGAACATAGTGACAGGCAAAACACTGGTTAGCATTTCATCCAGTGTGCTAACGATTCTGACAGCTTGCTGCCCTCCCCCTCTGCCTCATAATGATGTAAACAGAGCTCTAATTATAATATTTTTTTCCCAAATGTCCCCTGTTGGCAGCAATTGGAGAAATTCAGCTTCCGCTCAGACAAGGACAACATCAAGAGCAAGTTCGATTTACTTGGGATCTCCAGACCGGAGATCTCCTTGGTCCGGGGACCATCGGAAGATATGTCCGACACAATCAACAAAGAAATCAGACGAATTTGCAACATGTAAGTTGGCTTCTTATCTTTTCTAAGCAACCTAAACACCATTATCATCACCATTAATATTATTTTAATGTCCGTTTTCCATGCTAACATGGGCTGGATAGTTTGACAGGAACTGGTAAGGCTGGGG
>NC_069008.1:4225688-4228783 GCF_001194135.2 Octopus bimaculoides
TATATATGACTGGCCTTCGTGCCGGTGGCACGTAAAAGTACCCACTACACTCTCGGAGTGGTTGGCGTTAGGAAGGGCATCCAGCTGTAGAAACTCTGCCAAATCAGATTGGAGCCTGGTGTAGCCATCTGGTTTACCAGTTCTCAGTCAAATCATCCAACTCATGCTAGCATGGAAAGTGGACGTTAAATGATGATGATGATATATATATATTTGTGTTTGTCCACGGGTGTTGGTGTGTTTACATTCCCGTAACTTAACAGTCCAGCACAATACTGAGGTTGATACATTCAACTAAAAATTCTCCAAGACAGTGCCCCAGCTTGACCGCAGCAGTCAAACGATTGAAACAAGTAAAAGATAAAAGTTGGTCTCAGACCTTGTTGACATTAACTTGTGGTTCGTTTATTATTCCTTCCTGTTTCTTTATTTGTTTCGTTAATTAGTTATCCAAACAGCGAGAAGTCGTTAATAACTGCCAAGATCAATCATGAGTACATGACAGCTTCTAAACGTGCTTTGGAGGTGAAGCTAACAGCGTTACGTGAGAGGAAGATCAACTGGATTTATCAAGCAAAGTGAGTTTCACTTTTATGTTCTCTGTGTTCTCTCCCAATCATTAGGTTTTTTTTCTTCTTCTTTTGCTATGATCTCGATGATATCATGCAAAACCATGTAATTCCTAGTAAATGTGTTCATTGCTTTTTCTTTCATTTTTCTGTAAAATATGAAACATCTGATGCTTCCAAAATTTGTTTACCAAATGTTGCATTTCAAAAGCTATAATTATTTAGCATTAACCCTTTAGTGTTCAGATTAATCTGTTAAATATCATACTTTTTTCACTCAAATTGTTTTGAATTAATCATACATTATCTTACAGCTTTGAAGTTTCGATGGTGAGATAGTTTATTCTTAGAATGTCATTGAAGGTTAGGTGTGAGGGGCTAGATATGGCCAGTTTGAATGTAAATCATGTAGAATATTTGGGCTGGATATGGCCGGCTTAAACACCAAAGGGTTAAATTTGACAGACATTGTTGTCAATGGGCAGTTTAGCTTAATGGTAGAGCATTCGGCCGGTATCTGACCCCCATAAACCGGCCTTCCCCATTGTAATATATAGGTCGTTAAACACACGTGGGTATGTATAAAAGATAAATACGTATCACATTCAACTGTATATTTTTGGGAGTGCAGTTGAATATCAGTTATGCGATGACGCTTGATCGCGTACATATTTAATCCTAACACTCGCAAATTTATAACTTGCACACTGAGAAAAATAGGTAAATATAATTTATTTTAAATTCAAAATGCGTCTGTGGTTAACCGAAGTCATGTGGATTCATCATTTCTCTTTTTACCGACATAAAAAAGTGTGCGGTTGTCTCAGAGATTTTTATGGTAGTTGAAAAGACATTAGCATCTATTTCTAATTCAGTATGTGGCAAGGCACTTAGCTGACCCCTGATTATAATTATGTATATAATTATAAAATATTTTGTATAATTTACCTAAAAAGGTTTTTTTTTAACATACTGACTACTTGGTAAAATTATTAATTATTAATTGCTTGGTTAATTAATTAATTAATTAATTAATTTTACCCTATATTATATATGTGGAGGTGCGTGGCTTAGTGGTTAGGGTGTCAGCACCATGATCGTAAGATTGTGGTTTCGATTCCTGGACCGGGCGACGCGTTGTGTTCTTGAGCAAAACACTTCATTTCACGTTGCTCCAGTCCACTCAGTTGGCAAAAATGAATAACGCTGCGATGGACTTGCGTCCTGTCCAGCTGGGGGACACATACGCCATTGAAACCGGGAAACCGGGGCCCATGAGCCTGGCTAGGCTTTAAAAGGGAGCATTTATTATTATTATTATTGTTCAGTAGTTTTATTTTTTATAACGTGCTTTCACTTCACTACCGAGCGCAGCTCTGTGCGCCTTGGGTATGTGCTGTGGTTT
The DNA here is from genome assembly GCF_001194135.2 of Octopus bimaculoides. Lineage (NCBI taxonomy): Eukaryota > Metazoa > Mollusca > Cephalopoda > Octopoda > Octopodidae > Octopus > Octopus bimaculoides. Next base: position 4,227,663 of record NC_069008.1, read on the forward strand.
GTTGTGGTGCTCTTATGTTTACTGTATTGAAAGTGTTTTGCGTAGGATGTGTGCAGTGCCCAGTAGTGCAATTTTCTGTATGTCATATATATTTGTAAGTCCTGGTGTTTTTGTTATGTATTTGTCTGAATATTTTTTTATTATACCTAAGGTGCCTACTATGATAGGAATTGTTTCTGTTTTTAGATTCCACATTCGAGTTATCTCTATTTCCAGGTCTTTGTATTTTGAAAGTTTTTCCATTTCTTTTCGAGAAACGTTGTCATATTATTATTATTATATTATATATATATAATATGTATGTATATATTATATAGCTAGATAGATACTCATAAATTCATACTATATTTTAGACTAAAAGAAGATGCCAAGAAACTGCGGTCCAGTTCCGGTATGGTTAATCTGTTTAAGAATGATCTTCTGCCCATCATCCAACAGAACAGATTACGTCAAGAGAACAAGATTTTGGATTGTTATTATGACCTGAAGTTGGCTCGGAAGGAACACTATCTGGACCAGCTGAACCAGGTGGGTATGGGGTTTTTTTTTTTTTTTTTTTTGCTAGGTAATTATCATCATCACCATCGATCATCGTTTAAAATCTGCTTTCCATGCTGGCATGGGTTGGACTGTTTGACAAGAGCTGGCAAGCCAGAGGGCTGCACCTGGCTCCAGTTGTCTGCTTTGGTGTACTTTCTATAGCCGGGTGCTCTTCCTGTCCCCAACCACTTTACAGAGTGTACTGCATGCTTTTTACCTGGCACCATCACCAGTGCCTTTTATGCAGCACTATCGCCAATGTTTTTTTTTTTTTATGTAGAACTATCGCTGGTGTTTTTTTATGCTGTAAAACACCAGCTTAATAATGGCAGTTATTTTATTAAATTCTTATTTTCAAAATTAATTGAAACAAACGACAAGTATTTCAACAAAGGAGTGGCTGTGTGGTAAGTAGCTTTCTTACCAACCACATGGTCCCGGGTTCAGTCCCACTGCGTGGCACCTTGGGCAAGTGTCTTCTACTATAGCCTCAGGCCGACCAAAGCCTTGTGAGTGGATTTGGTAGACGGAAACTGAAAGAAGCCCGTCGTATATATGTATATATATATATATATATATAT
>NC_069008.1:4231390-4232104 GCF_001194135.2 Octopus bimaculoides
AAATTCTTTGTTGTATTTAAAAATAATTGAAAGAAACACAAGGCATCTCAACAGAAATATGGTAACAAGAGGGTTAAAATATACAATAGAGAAACAATTCTTAACCCTTTTTGGTACCAAACCGGCTCTGGCTCTGAGTACAAATGTCTTGTTTTCATAAGTTTTGAATTAAAATCTTCCACCAAACCTTAGTCACAATTTATGTTCCTAACACTAGTTTAATGATAACGAAGTTATTTTACTAAATTCTTTGTTGTATTTAAAAATAATTGAAAGAAACACAAGGCATCTCAACAGAAATATGGTAACAAGAGGGTTAAAATATACAATAGAGAAACAATTCTTAACCCTTTTTGGTACCAACCCGGCTGAAACCGGCTCTGGCTCTGAGTACAAATGTCTTGTTTTCATAAGTTTTGATTTAAAATCTTCCACCAAACCTTAGTCACAATTTATGTTCCTAACACTAGTTTAAAGATAACAAAGTTATTTTATTAAATTCTTTGTTATATTTAAAATTAATTGAAAGAAACACAGAGCATCTCAACAGAAATATTGTAACAAAAGGGTTAAGAAGAAAAATAATCAGCAGAAAACATGAGAGAGTGAGACCTCGATGTGGTCACTCTATATACTAGAAATAACAGCCTCAATTTTCTTTAATCCACACCCTTCCAACTGCTTCTAATGTGCACTCTGTCTCACTATATATAT
>NC_069008.1:4233184-4236595 GCF_001194135.2 Octopus bimaculoides
CTTATCGTTGATTTTTGGTGTCGCATGGCCAAAAATTACCGTGAATTTTTTTAGAGACACTTTCAAATTTATCAGAATATTGGACTGAAGATTTGGAATATAGAAATTTTCATTCTCTTAACCATGAAACGATCGTATCCGATTAACTAAAGACTTGTTTTGTTTATGCTTTTCCCTCCGGTTTTTGTTCTATGTGTGCCAAAAATATCGCCATCCGTTTAGAGAAAAATTTGTAGTTTAGAATCAGTAGTTCTTTGACTGCTATTTCTAAATTTTCAGTATGTTGGAGAAGCAACTCAATGCTAATCCCTGTATATTTATGATTATATATATGTATATATATATATCCCTATGTGTCTCGTTTCAGCTACAATTTGTGATGACACTGATAACACTGCAGATCTGCTGTACATTGACAATGCAAGGATGAAAGGTGTTGCTGAGTCGCTGCACACCACTGCGAATCAGGTAATCAACGACTTGCAGAAGCTGGAGCAGCAGCGTGAAATGAAGCTGCAGAAGATGTGAGTATCTGCTTGTGGTGTGGAGTGTCTATATATCTCACACCACTTTCATGTGTGTAAATATGGATGTGTGTTTGTGTGTGTGTTAGTGTACGCATGTATGAATCTGTGTATGTGTGTAGAATTGGCAAGTGAGCAGAGGCATGTGTTTATCTGGTCCCTATCATTGTGTTGGTGTGGAGATACGTGGCTAAGTGATTAGGGGGTTTTGGACTCCTGATCATAAGACTGTGGTTTCAGTTCCTGGACCGGGCGATGCATTGTGTTCTTGAGCAACACACTTCATTTCTCGTTGCTCCAGTCCACTCAGCTGGCAAACATGAGTAATCCTGTGGTGGACTAGCACCCCATCCAGGTGGGGAATATGCACACAGCATGCCCTATGAGTCTATATGACTCGAGAAGAATCTTAACCTTTTATCATTGTGTTGAGGGCAATAAACTGTGTTTGCGAAGACCTGTTGAGTCAAGTGAAGTCGTTGCTGTGATCAATGCCTGTACCGCCTGACAGGCACCTGTGCTCGTGGCATGTAAAAAACACCATTCGTTGCCAGTGCTGCCTGACTGGCTTCTGTGCTGGTGGCACGTAAAAAGCACCCACTACACTCTCGGAGTGGTTGGCGTTAGGAAGGGCATCCAGCTGTAGAAACCTTGCCAGATCAGATTGGAGCCTGGTGCAGCCTTCTGGTTTGCCAGTCCTCAGTCAAGCTGTCCAACTCATGCCAGCATGGAAAGCGGACGTTAAACGATGATGATGATGTGTTTTAAAATAGTCATGCATCTATCTGATAGCTTTGAGATTTTGTAAGATGTGTGTGATAGGCTGGATCTGGCCAGTTCAAGCATAAAACCTGTTGGATATTTAGGCCTAATGTGGCCAGTTTAAATGCTAAAGGCTTAATCAACGCTGTCTGTTTGTCCAGGAATACCGTTATTCAGAAGGGAATCCATCGACTTTACCATGAATCCCAGCACCAAGCGATCCCTAATACTGTACTAGTGACACCAATAGATGTTGATGAGACCCTTTCAAAACTGAAGGACAATTTGGCTGTCCTGTATAAGGATCTGGAAGCCATTGCTCTTGAATTTAAAAACAAAAAGGTAACTCTTTGTTTATTTCTTCTATTTATTTATTTAATGTTATTAACCGCATCATCATGATAGCCAACATCATTATTATTATTATCTTCGTTAACCCTTTCGTTACCATATTTATTTTGCTCACCGGAGTCGATATGATCAACTAGTCCCCTCCCCACAAATTTCAGGCCCAGTGGACATGGGACAATGTAATGACACCCGATGCAATGTGCAAGGCAAAAGAGCCTCTATTTATTTCATCTTGCCAGTGTCGGTGCCGTGTAAAAATCATCCGGCCCACACTGTAAAGTGGCTGGTGTTTGGAAGGGCAATCAGCTGTAAAATCCATGCCAAACTAGACCTTACCAGTGCTGGTGTCATGTGAAAAGCACCCAGTCTACTCTGCAAAGTGGTTGGCATTAGGAAGGGCATTCAATATAAAAATCATGCCAAAACAGACAGTAGAGCTTGGTGCAGCCCTCCTGCTTAGCAGCTCCTGTTAAACCATCCAGCATGGAAGACAATCATTAAGAAGTGATGATGTTTTGTGTATGTGTATATATATATATATATATATATATACATATATATATATCATCATCATCATCGTTTAACGTCCGCTTTCCATGCTAGCATGGGTTGGACGATTTGACTGAGGACTGGTGAAACCGGATGGCAACACCAGGCTCCTACAAAAATGGGACAAGAACGCAAAACATCCAGACAGACGATACAAAGAAAACAAGGACGGGTCATTTGGAGATTTCTTTCCTCAGTCGAGTTCCAGATTATCTTTGCAATTTCGGCTGGTTTCTGGAACTTGACTGAGGAAAGAAAACTCTGATTGACCCATCCTTGTTTTCTTTGTGTTGTCTGTCTGGATGTTTTGCATTCTTGTCCTATTTTTGTATTTTTTTTATATATAAAATTACAGCAGCATACATACACTTTGGTCTCTTTTATATATATATATATATATATATATACATATGTATATATACATATATATATACACACAAGTATGTGTATAGAACATGACTTCTATTATTATTATTATGTTTTCCAGGTCCGTTGCAAAGCAGATCCATTTCTGGAACTGGAGAGGGAGCTGTTTGTGTATTTCCACACAAACCCGACCAAACTGGAGCAATGTGTCAAGACAGTGGAATCACGAGTGGAGGCCAAAAAGATTGCCCAGTAAAAAGTTTGACCTTTGACCTCTGCGTGCATTGGCATAGCAGGGGATCACGTAAGGTCAGACGAAGATGTTGAATCAAATCAGATTTCAAGGAATCGTCTTTTCAGTGTCTTATATATGTGTGTGTATATGTGTACATGTTTGTATGTGTATATGTATGAGTGTGTGCATGTACTTATACATATGTACGTGTATGTTTATGTATATACGAGTATGTATGTGTACATACATGTGAAGGTGTGTGTGTACATGTGTGTTTGAGTATGTATACACATCTTTATGCATATATATATATATGTATTAGCATTCATGTAATTAATTAAATACCCCTCCCCTCAAAATTGTTGGCCTTGTGCCTAAATTAAAAACAGTTTTTAAAAATAGGTGATGATTTGGCAGAAGGGTTAGGTGCGTAGCTTAGTGGTTAGGGTGTTGGACTCATGATTATAAGATTGTGGTTTCGATTCCTGGACCAGGCGATGTGTTGTGTTCTTGAGCAAAACACTTCATTTCACGTTGCTCCAGTTCACTCAGCTGTAGAAATGAGTTGCGATATCACTGGTGCCAAGCTGTATCGGCCCCTTTGCCTTTCCCTTGGGTAATATA
>NC_069008.1:4237309-4238909 GCF_001194135.2 Octopus bimaculoides
GAAATCATCGACTGGTTTCTTTCCACAAAATTTGCTTGCTCGTGTTCAAATGAGAAGCTATTATTATTATTATTATTATTAGTGAAGGCACATGGCTCGGTGATTAGAATGTTGGACTGACCAATCATGAGGTAGTGAGTTTGATTCCTAGTCCAGGCTGTGTGCTGTGTTCTTGAGCAAGATACTTTATTTCACGTTGCTCCAGTTCACTCAGCTGTAGAAATGAGTTGCGATATCACTGGTGCCAAGCTGTATCGGCCCCTTTGCCTTTCCCTTGGGTAATATATTGGCATGGAGAGAGGAGGCCGGTATGCTTGGGTGTCTGCTGGTCTTCCATAAACCACCTTGCCCAGACTTGTGCCTGGGAGCGTAACTTTCTAGGTGCAATCCTATGGTCAGTCATAACTGATTGGTGTCTTATTATAATTTGGCAGTGAGCTGGGAGAATCGCTACCACGTCAAGCAAAATGCTTAGCGGTATTTCGTCCATCTTTACATTCTGCCGAGGTCAACTTTGACTTCCATCCTTTCGGGGTCAATGGAATAAGTACCAGTGAAACACCGGGGTTGATTTATTCAACTACTCCCCTCTCCCAAAATTGCAGGCCTTGTGCCTTCACCAAAAAGGATTATTATTATTATTATTATTATTTAGGCAGCGAGCTGGCAGAATCCTTAGCACTCTAGGCATAATGCTTAGTGCCATTTTGTCCGTTTTCATGTTCTGAGTTCAAATTCCACTAAGGTCAACTTTGCCTCTTGTCCCTTCGGGGTTGATAACTTAAGTGTCAGTAAAACATTGGGGGGACGATGTAATCGACTAGTCCCCTCCCCCAAATTTTCAAGCCTTCTACATGTAGTAGAAAGGATTATTATTATTATTATTTCATTTGGTCCTTTGTTTTTTTCTTTTTTTGCTTAATTTTGTTATTGTATTTATATATTTTTCAATAAATTAAGCTTTTATTTATGTCAGTGTTTCTTGACCATTTTTGTTTTGTTTGTTTTTTTACCAACAGACCCCTGTAGTCCTTATTTTTTTTTGCTCAAATGGATCCTCGTAGCGATTTGATGTTTAAAAAATCGTATTGTTTTTATCGTTCGGATTACACTAAACTCTGCTTGCGAAGACCTGTTGGGGCAAGCGAAATCGAAATCATAATTGAACCAAATTCGGGGCATTGATCAGGATTGAACCCGAGACAATGTGATTGCAAAGCAAGCTTTTTAACCACACAGCCATGTCTGAGCCCATTTCATTTTATTGACCCTGGAAGGGTGAAAGGTAAAGTTGACGTTGGATGGATTTGAATCCAGGATGTAAAGAACAGTAGCTAAACGCTGAAAGGGAATTTGTTTTATGCTTGACTGGTTCTGCCAATCTATAAATGAAACAGGTGTTAGGTCACATGAGCAGATAGAGAGGAGAGGGAAGAGGAATGCAGATGAATAGAGAAGATGAGAGAGAGAGAGAGGGGAGGGATGAGATAGATGATTAAAGAGGGAGAGTGAAAGAAATAAGCAAAAGATACAGAAAGATATAGGCAGAGAGAGAGAGAGAGAGAGAAGCAGACAGAAGGAAAGGGAGAGATATAGAGTG
>NC_069008.1:4239042-4240752 GCF_001194135.2 Octopus bimaculoides
GAGAGAGAGAGAGAGAGAGAAGCAGACAGAAGGAAAGGGAGAGATATAGAGTGAGAAAGAAATAAGCAAAAGAGAGACACAGACAGACAGACAGACAGAGAGAGGAAGACATATACATAGATGGATAGACAGAAAGAGAGAAGTAAATAAGCAAAAGACACAGAAAGATATAGGCAGAGAGAGAGACACACACACACATACATAGAGATAGACAGACAGATGGATGGATAGATAGAGAGAAGTAAATAAGGAAAAGACACAGAAAGAGAGACACACACACATACATAGAGATAGACAGACAGATGGATGGATAGATAGAGAGAAGTAAATAAGGAAGAGACACACACATACATAGAGATAGACAGACAGATAGATGGATGGATAGATAGATAGATAGAGAGAAGTCAATAAGGAAAAGCTATAGACAGCAAGAGAGAAGGAAATGAGCAAAAGATACAGGTAGAGAGAGAGAAACAGAAGAAATATAGAGAAGTAGAGGGAGAGAAAACGAGAAATCAAGGTAGTTGGAGAAAGAGAGAGTGGATACAGAGAGAGAGTGAAACTAAAAATATAGGAAAGTTGAGAGAGAAACAAGAAGTAATAGAAAAGGCGGTGAGCTGGCCGAATCGTTAGCACACCGGGCGAAATGCTTTCGGGTCGATAAATTAAGTACCAGTTACGCACTGGGGTCGATGTAATCAACTTAATCCCTTTGTCTGTCCTTGTTTGTCCCCTCTATGTTTAGCCCCTTGTGGGCAATAAAGAAATAAGAAACGTTAACACGCCGGATGAAATGCTTAGCGATATTTCATTCGTCCTCAGGTTCTGAGTTCAAATTCCGCCGAGGTCGACTTTGCCTTTCATCCTTTCGTGGTCAATAAATTAAGTACCAGTTACGCACTGGGGTCGATGTAATCGACTTAATCCCTTTGTCTGTCCTTGTTTGTCCCCTCTATGTTTAGCCCCTTGTGGGCAATAAGGAAATACGAAGTATAGAAAAGTAGAAGGCTGGTAGAGAGAGAGAGAAAAAGCAAGAGGAATCAAGATAGTTGGATAGAGAGAGAGTGAGTGGAAACAGAGATAGAGGTAATTGGGGAGAGAGAGAGAGAAGGTGAGAGACAGAGAGCGAGCAAAGGAACTATAGATTGATTGAGCAACAGAACGAGGGAGTGTATACAATTGAAACAGCTGTGATATCACATGTAAGAGGAGAAGGGGAGGGGGATCAGGAGAAGCACAGACAGAAATCATATCCATAAGTATGTGTATGTATATATGTATACGCGTGTGAGAGTGTGTGTATGTATATATATATATATATATATATATATATATATGTGTGTATGTGTGTGTATGGATAGATAGATAGATAGATAGATAGACACTCCGATAGACAGGCACAGAGACAGGTAGGCCGAGAGAGAGAATAGATAGATAGATAGGCAGACAGATAGATAGATAGATAGAGAGAGAGAGAGAAGTGGGGGGGAGTGAGAAACATCTACGAGGAGTAGGAATGGATTTCGTGGAAGATAGAACTGTCGCCTTAAAAGATAGTAAAGTAGAAATGGGACATTTTCTCTCTCTCCTCGCTTCTCTCTGTATGTCTCTTACTCTCTTTCTTTATGTTTCTCCCTCCCCTCTCTCTGTGTCATCACCACCTCTCTCTCTCTTTCTCTCTCTCTCTCTTTCTCTCTCTCTTTCTCTCTC
>NC_069008.1:4240762-4243883 GCF_001194135.2 Octopus bimaculoides
TATAGAAGGCGGTGCTCCAGCATGGCCGCAGTCAAATAACTGAAACAAGTAGAAGGAAAGGATATATGTGTGCGTGTGTTTGTGTTTGTTCCCCACAACCGCTTGACAACTGGTGTTGGTTTGTTTACGTCCCCGTAAATTTAGCGGTTCGGCAATAATAACTACCCCGATAGAGTAAGTTCCAGAGGTTGAAAAACTTGCTGGGTCTCAGCCCCAGCTTGGCCACAATCCAAAGACTGAAACAAATGAAAGATAAAATCAATGTCGATTAATAATAATTATATATATATACATACATACATACATACATACATGCATACCGCTTTGCCGTTTACTCTCTTTCCCTCTCTCTGTTTGCCTTTCTTCTTCTTCCTCTCTCTTTATCAATGACTATTTCACTTTTCCTATCCCTCTCTCTCTATGTCCGTTTTTCTTCTCCTTTCTCTCACTCTGCCAATGTCTATCTTCCTTTTCCTTTTCATCTTTCTCGCTGTCTTCTTTTTTCCCCTCTGTCTCTCTCTCTATATATTTTTGTCTTCCTTCTATCCCTCTCTCTTTCCCGCTCTGTCTTTCCGTCTCACCCTCTCTCCGATTACAATTCCATTTTTACGACAGTGAATTATCTCCCCTTACCTACCTCTTCGTCGTCCAGACCAGTTTGTGGCAGCCAGTCATCTAACATGACGTAGAGAAGAGACACAGCGAAGCCACCCCAGACTTAAAACAAAAACTTCTGCTGTTTCACCCTCAAAAACCAACCAACAAAAAAGGACACCAACATATCGAGAAACTTGTCGGATATCCAGAGAAAGGCATCTATGGGTGGGTGTCCATTCGAAAGAGGAGCGGCTGATGATGGTGGTGGTCGTCTGCTGCAGCTAAACTGGGATTTCGTTTTGTGTTCGGTTTAAGAAGGAAAAAATAACTAAATTTATTCCTCTCTCTCCCTTTTCTCCTTCTTTCTTTTCTTTCTCCCTCTCTATCTCTCTTCCCCTCTTTTTCTTCTCTCTCTCTCTCCTTACTGTTTCGTTTTATCCTTTCTCTTCCTCCCTCTCTTTTCCTTTCTGTTCTGTTTCCTTTTTCTTTTCTTCCTCTCTCTCTCTCTTTTGTGTCCCTTTCTTTTCTCTCCCTCGCTCTCTTCTTTATCCTCTTTCTTTCTCCCTCCCTCGCTCTCCTGTATCCCTATCTTTTTCTTCCCCATTTAGTATCTCTTTCTCTTCCACTCTCTCTCCCTCTCTGTTCCGTATCTCTTCTTTACCCACACAACACACACAAAAGACTAACAATAACATCACACCCCATCATCATCATCATTATCATCATCACAAGCAAATCAAACAACACACCACCACCACCATCACCACCACCAACAACAACACTACTGTTACAGCAAGCACCAACACCACATCCCCTACCTGTACCGTCATCAACACCACAGCTACCACCAAATCTACATTATTAACCACTGCTACACCGCCACACACATTATAACCATTCACTAGCCCCCTGATTCTCTCTTGACCCTTACTACCACTACGTTACAACCGCCAACACATCAGTACTTCCAACTATATCCCCAACACTACCACCACCACCACTACAAACAACTACCATAACACTATCGACAAAGCATCACTACTTATACCACTAACACCCCTACTGCACCACCATTGACTACCACCAATACATCAGCATACTACTTGTGACCTCACCGCTACCAACTACCACCAAAAGACCAACACCTCCCCCGCTCCCATTAACGACCACCATCACCACCTCGACCACCACCTCCGACTCCTCCGCCATCACCACCATCAAACTTCTACTTTAATGAAAATATGGCAGATTTTTTGAAATCTGCTTTTGGTTATTTAAGTGGAAGTACTCCTGGTCGTGAAGACAATGACTTCGTCGGACAAAGTGTTGAACTCGGACAACAAAAACTCCGAGTTAAGAGTGTCATCGCTGAAGGTAAGTCCCTTAAACCACATTAATTATACACACACACACACACACATGCATGCACACATATAGAGCTGTGTTGTCAGCATTAAAGGCACATGGGCAAATCAAAGCATAGGGCTCTTTCGTATTTATTTATTGACAGCAATCCATAGCATGTGTTAATCAGAAATGGGCCCCCAGACCCATAAGAGCCCTGGGTAATTTGCCCAGTGCCCTTGTTTTAAGACGACACTATATATATATATATATATATATACATATTTATGTACCCCTTTTCTTTTTCCTGATGAAGGACTAGTGTCCAAAATGTTAAGGACACTTACCTACAAGCACTATTCTTATAACATTAAAACTTGTGCCTCTTATATTTTGTCAAGTTGTTGCTCTTACATCACACACACACATACACACACACACACATGTATGTATGTCTGTTTATCTATTTATGTGTCTATGTAATAATTATTTGTTGAAATACGAATTCTTACTTGGAGGAAAAAATGGTTGGCTATGACTTCAGACTGGACCGATGGTTGCTAGTGAGCTGAGACTTCGAAGTAACTATTTCGGCCATTTCCTTTGTAAATGTTGATAAATATGCTACTCTGCTTAAAAGTATTGAGTGATCCTTCAATTTAATTCAGTATTTGTATATATGTATGTAGTGTGTGCATATATATCTGTATAGATGTATATATATATACATCTATATATATGCGTATGATGTACATATTTGTATGTATGCTGTGCATATGTGTGTGTGTATATATATATATATATATATATATATATATATATATATATATATATATATATAAGCACATGTAGATCTGCGTATACACACACACACACATATATATATATATACATACACACACACATACATACACTCACACATTTGTTATATACACACAGCTATTTATTTTCATTTCTGTGAATATATAGGTACATAGAGATGTAAACATTTATGAACATATATATATATATATATATATATATATATGTGCGTGTGTGTGTATATATATATATGTACATGTGTGTGTATATATATGAACATGTGTGAATGTGTATACATATATGTATGTATGTGTGTGTGTGTATATATGTACATTTGTGTGTATGTATGTATATATATATATATATATATATATATATA
>NC_069008.1:4243893-4244759 GCF_001194135.2 Octopus bimaculoides
ATATATATATATATATATATATATATATATATATATATAGTGAATTAGTATTATGTATTTATGTATATATACACACAGTACTAGCTGACAGTGTAAATTATACATACATACATACAGTGGTGGACTGACCAGGTTGCCCAATGGCAAGACGGCCCCTGTGCCATTAGAATCCATATATGGGTGTGGCCCATGTTAGTATCTAAGGGATCCATACCCTCAAGTTTTAAAAATTTCTTATTCACTCCTGGAAGAATACATTAATTATTTCAGCCTGGATGTGTTTGTAGACAGTTGAAAAAGTTAAATGATAGCATATTGTAGTTAGGGGTGGGCCCTCTTGTAGTTGCAGGTGGGCCCCTTTAGTCTCCTGGCAACCAATATTTTTAAACCTAGTCCACCACTGCATACATACATATCTATGTTATATATACACAACTGTCTATCTTCATTACAGATATATACATGTATTTATGAACATAGATATATATATATATCTACGTGTGTGTGTGTGTATATATTTATATAAATATATATCCTCGCATTCGGTACTAAATGTGGTTATTTTGAGAAGTCCAGCGTGTGGCATTATTATTTTTTCTGTAGTAATGCCCATATATGTATATATATATATATATATATATATAGATAGATAGATAGATAGATAGATTTGTCATGTGTTTGTATAGAAATAATAAAACTGAATTGAATTTATCATTTAATGATTAAATTATTTAATTATTAAATTTTGTTATTTTTGTTTCCATTTCTAACTTGTATATATATATATATATATATATATATTTTATTTTATTTTTTTTTAATTTAATTTAATTTTATATTATATATTGTATATTATATTATATATT
>NC_069008.1:4245450-4246769 GCF_001194135.2 Octopus bimaculoides
ATATCCTTGTACCCACATATACAGAATGTCAATATATTGTCTCTGTTTATTTCTAATGTGTATGTGTGTGTTTTTTGTGCGTGTATATATATATATATATAGAGAGAGAGAGAGAGATCTTTCTGTCTGCATGTCTGGGACAGAGGTGACTGGAACAGAAGGCAGAGCAATAATTGGAAAAGTAAATATGCAAATGATTATAGGAGAAATTAAGACATAAAATAACAGGCATGTGTTGTGCTTGCGTGTGTGTAATATATATGTGTTTGTGTGTATGTATGTATATATATATATATATATATATATATATATATATGGATGGATAGGTGTGTATATATATGGTTGGGTAGGTGTGTATGCTTGCGTGTATATGTAAGAATAAGTATATGTGATTATATGTGAGTGTCTGTAAATATGTATGCATGTATGTATATTATTTATAATGTATGTAAATATATATAATTGTGTGTGTATATATATATATATATATATATATATATATAGACACACACGCACATTTGTTTGTATGTTTGTATATATTTGCGTGAGGTATTTCTCTTGGCAATGAAGTTAACGGTTCGGTCAAAACCGAGTGGGCGGCATTCATTCATTAATTCATATTTATGTCTATTTATCTAAACGTATCTACCAATTTTTAGCATGTCCAGGTATATATATATATATATATATATATATATATATATATATAAACACACACGTCTGTCTGTTTAGTTGTACGTGTAGATGTACACAGACAGACATACATACGTATGTATTATGTAAAGATGTGTATCTTGTTTTCTTCTGGTTTCTAAGTGGCCCTTTATTGAGATTCTAGTTCGTGTAGGGTTAACCATTTTTAAGGGGCTCTTGGTTACTTAGTTTCTTGTGGATTTTGTTGTGTGTATGATACCATACATTGGTACTGTGTGTGTGATTGCCCTTCATCGTGGGTCCTATATCTGGCAAGGGTCGTACTTGTTTAGAGGTTTCTAGTTTAGGCAAGTTACCTTGCACGCGCATACACACAAACGTGTGTGTATATTTGTGTGTGTGTGTATGTGTGTGTAGGTATAGCTACATAAATGTCCTGTAGGTAAACCTACACACATGCACACACCCCCACCTCGGACTTTGTTTCCTCACAACTTTCAGATAAATGGATATGTTTCCATGAAATTTTTTCTACAAATCTTTTACAGATGTCTAAATTACAATTATGTCGAAATTTAATGTGAATAAATTTTTTTTTTAAATGAAGGGAGCCTACACACATTCTCTCTCTCTCTCTCTCTCTCTCTCTCTCTCTCTCTCTCTCT
>NC_069008.1:4247083-4248325 GCF_001194135.2 Octopus bimaculoides
TATATATATATATATATATATATATATCAGATCGATTAGGAGAGCGCGTAGTTATGCAGACGTGGTGTTGTTGCTTTCGCACCAGGACAACCCTTCCGTTCCACCCACGACCGACTTCACTACATTAGCCAATATCTAAGACAGTGGATGAGTGTGTGCTTTGAGGAAGATTTGTCTGTGCTGCTATCTCAAGCGGCCTGACTGACCACCTAGTCCTTCCCTAGTTGACTATTTTCTTTCTGTCTCTTTGTATGTTATATAGAACTTCCTCAATGTGTGTGGTAATATATATGACCGCAGCCACTTGGCTGAAACATAAATAAATAAATATATATATATATACACACACACACACACACACATCCTTCATTCAATGTTAGTATGTGTATATGTGTTTAAATGTTCGTGTTGATGTGTATATATATATATATGTGTGTGTGTATATATATATATATATATATTTGTGTGTGTATTGATGTATATATGCATTTGTATGTAAGTATAGAAACATACACACACGTAGTTATGTAAGCTGTGTATAATACATACGTGTGAGTGGGTGTGTCTCCCGCATGATTTGTAAAGGACGATGAACGAGAGAGAGTGGGAGAAAGAAAGGGAGAAACCATTGTGGTCTCCCAGGTGGTGGAGTTATATCTAATAACTACATGAGAAAAATCGAGGTACTCCCTCATAATTATAGGGAAAAAAAGGCCTTTTCTGCCTTCATTTCATCGTATAAATATATTTGTAATGTAAAACAAAAAGCGATAAGTTTCGGAGAATGGGGTTTGTGTAGCCGATTACATCAGCAGTATATTATTATTAAGACTGTGTTTTATTGACTTAACTCTGCTTGGGAAGGACAAGAGACGGGTTGGTCGAAAGGCGAGAGCTGAACACGAAACGGGGAGTGGTGCAATCCTATATGAGTGTACTATTGAAACAAATGTAGACGTCTCAGTCGTGAAATGAAAAAAAAAAAAACCCCAAAAAACAAAAAAAAAAAAACCATCAGAAACAAATGATGACATATAGCTTTTCTAGATAGGCGCCGGATTGGCTGTGTGGTAAGTAGCTTGCTCACCAACCACATGGTTCCGGGTTCAGTCTTCTACTATAGCTTTGGGCCGACCAAAGCCTTGTGAGTGGATTTGGTAGACGGAAACTGAAAGAAGCCCGTCGTATATATGTATATGT
Organism: Octopus bimaculoides; assembly: GCF_001194135.2. Taxonomy (NCBI): domain Eukaryota; kingdom Metazoa; phylum Mollusca; class Cephalopoda; order Octopoda; family Octopodidae; genus Octopus; species Octopus bimaculoides. The sequence goes on from NC_069008.1 coordinate 4,248,284, forward strand.
GTGTGTGTTTGTCTGTGTATGTGTGTCTGTGTTTGCCCCCCC
>NC_069008.1:4248819-4249475 GCF_001194135.2 Octopus bimaculoides
ATATATATATATATATATATATATATATATTATATATACAGTATGGAGTACATAAATTGAGGGGGTAATTATAAACCTGGCTATTACTTCTTTCGCATCCCACCTCCATCGCTCAGGCACATCGACCCCCCCTTGTCTTTCCTCCTCTCCTCATACTTGATGCATCCTTCTTCACTAGAACTCCCTCCCCCTGGAACCTCTTCCCTGCTCATGCATTTCCTTGAAGCTATTGATCTGCAACAGTTTGAAACAGAACATTTAAACATTTTGGAGACTTGGAATAATCTCTGTATTATTATCTGTTGGTCTTTTAGGTTTTACAAGGTGGTATCAAAAAATTCCTGGACTAGTTCTGCAGCACGCCAACAGATGGCAGCACACAGGTGTGTGCTCAGTGGGAGCTGTCAGTGACCTTCATGGGGTAGCATGCCGAGTGACATTGCTGTGTTTACTTCACAAGTTTCAAAGACCATACCAGCACAGCCATCTCTCTTGCACACCACATCTGACGCCTCTTATGTCCAGTTTTTCTCTCTAGACACTTACACTGTCATGCATACACACTAATATTGTACATCCAGTGAAGCATACTAGCTTCATGCTAGCTGTATATATATATATATATATATATACATATATATATATATATATACATA
>NC_069008.1:4249669-4250654 GCF_001194135.2 Octopus bimaculoides
CTTCAGCTGCATGAAAATGCAGAAAATTACTAGCCTGATAGACTCGGCTATGTCAAGATGGTTTTATGTATTCTTCCTCACATTTGGATTTTTATGTATTCTCTCTCCCACTTGGATTTGAAATGTTGCCACATTTATAATATGTCTTTTCTACAGTAATTTTCTGCATTTTCGTGCAGCTGAAGATTGCTCTTCATATTGCATTTAATGTAATACTCGCATTACTTAAATAAATTGGAGTAGCATGAAACGTGCATACTGCAATCACCTTTGAAATCCGTGTTGCTTATTTTTTGATTTTGATCACCGGGATACGATATTTTTGTGCCTACGCATAAGTACCATATTCAACCTTGAATATATATACATATATATATATATATGTACAAATATATTACTGTACATGTATACACAGACATGCAGGAAGTAAATAAACACCTTTAATTTGCAAAATCTTTTATTTGATATTAATTGGTTGAAGGAGAGGTTTTCTTCTATCTGCTTGTCCATAATACCCAAGCTTATGCAGATATGTAACACATTCTTAGGCTAACTTCTAGCTGTTTTTGCAATGTCAGAAGCCTTCGAATGGGGGTTCATTTTCCCGAATTCTCTTCACACAGTGATGCTTCCTTTCCAAGGGCCCAGGTCGGCCAAGACGAGAATCTGTTGATTCTGTTTCTTGGCTTTTGAATTGTATTATAATTCTATTAACAGTAGCAAGAGGAATTTGAAGATTTTCAGCAATTTTTCGCTGGCTAAGACCAGCCTCAGATTGCCTGACAATACGACCTCTTTGTAAATCTGACAGTTCTGCTGAATTTGTTGTGCGTGGCCTGGTTACTCTTTGCAAATGCTTAATATAATGGCAGCTGGAATGAAAAAGAATAATTGCATTGTAAATTCTACACCACTGAAAACATTAAGACGCTTAGATCAGAATTTTTTGGAAAATTAAAGGTGTCTATTTACTTCCTGCATGTCT
>NC_069008.1:4250870-4252420 GCF_001194135.2 Octopus bimaculoides
ATATATATATATATATACATATACACACACATGTATCCCTGTGTACTTATATAGTGTGCGTAAATTTTGTCAGTGTTTATTAGCTAACATTATTGATCACATGAGCTATGGTCCGGTACAATGCTAAAAATAAAATCATTCTACAGAAAGTGTGTATGTGTGTGTCAATATACACATACAAACATGATATATTGATTTTCAAATTTTGGCACAAGGCCAGCAGTTTCGGAGGAGGACATAAGTCGATTACATCAACCCCAGTGTTGAATTGGTACTTGTTTTATTAACCCTGTAAGTATAAAAAGCAAAGTCAACCCTGTTGGTATTTGAACCCAGGCAGAAAGGCCACTAAGCATTTTTCTAAGCACAGTGACCTCTCCACCTTACATGTATAATATATTTACATATACATAAATATATATATATAAACAAATATACACACACACTGTGTATATGTATAATATATATATATATATATATATATATAATGTGTGTGTGTGTGTGTGTGTATATATATATATATATATATATATATATATAGCTCAGTCGGTAGAGTATCAAACTTTTAATCTGAGGGTCGTGGGTTCAAGTTCCTCTGTGAGGGTACATTTATTCTAGGTGCAGTCATGGCTGTGTGGTAAGAACCTTGCTTCTTAACCACATGGTTCTGGGTTCTGTCCCACTGCATGTCATCTCGGGTAAGTGTCTTCTACTATAGCCTCAAGCCAAACAAAGCCCTGTGAGTGGATTTGGTAGATGGATAAGTGGAAGAAGCCTGTTGAATACACACACACACACACACACACACATACACACGTATTGGTCTTTTTTGCCGAGGTGCTAGTACACAGGGATGTAAACATACTAACACCGGTTGTCAAGTGGTGATGAGGGATACAGATACACACACGATGGGCTTCTTTCAGTGGTAGAAGACACTTGACCAAGGTGCCATGAAGTGGGACTGAACCCGGAACCATGTGGTTGGGAAACAAGCATCTTACCACACAGCCATGCCTGCATCTATACACACACACACACACACACACATGTATATTGATATTATGTCCTTCTGGATACATGCTGTATAATTGAACCATGTGAATCTGAGTATATTGAGCAAGGCGTCGTCTTTAAAACAAAACACATCACAAGATGCATCTGTACCAAAGGATGCAAGACAACTAGTTGTGCAGTATCCCACCTTCACGGGGCTGATGCAAAATGGTTTGAAACGATCGTTGTTATGAATAAAGGTTCTCGCGAATCCCATTTTCCATTTCCCTCATTCATTATATATATATATATATATATATATATATATATATTTATAAGGCTTTCTCTACCTATCGCTATTATTACACCACCATATACATTAATATACCCACCAATCACTTCTCATACATCCCTCGCACCACAAACTCTTAACATACTCCTCAACATTCTGATGAGATCTGCCAAACCATTGGCTAGATTGAAACGTACATAAATGACTATTACATAACATCCACAATGGCTCATTACATAACCTCAACCTCCACAATGACTCA
>NC_069008.1:4252508-4255241 GCF_001194135.2 Octopus bimaculoides
ATATATATATATATAAAACGTATTGCAATGTGTATTCAAAACAATGGTAACCATATAGAGCCTGTTAAATTAAAACAAACTGTTCATACAAACTGTTTCTTATATAAAAAAATAAATTGTTCCTATGTATGGTAACTTTTGAATCACCCTGTATATATAAACGATGGGCTTCTTTCAGTTTCTGTCTACCAAATCCACTCACAAGGTTATGGTTGGTCCGAGGCTATAGTAGAAAACACTTGCCCAAGGTGTCATACTAGTAATTATTTGGATCTTGTGTTTATGGTTAGTAGTATGCCAATTAAAGTACTTTCACCATTTTGGCTTCCTGACATTAGGAATTCTGCAGTATTCGTTGAGTTTATAATGAATGAGAGAGACGGAAAATGGAGTTTGCAAGAATCTTTAATTAGCACACTATCCCACCCACAAGGGACAAATGCAGGATGGATCGTTGTGTTGAATAAAAATTCTTGCAAGTTCCATTTTTCCATTTCCTTCATTCATTATATATATACCAGTACCGCCTGACTGGCCTTCGTAGGACTTTCGAGCGAGACCGTTGCCAGTGCCTTTGGACTGCCTCTTGTGCGGGTGGTACATAAAATACACCATTTTGAGCGTGGGCGTTGCCAGTACCGCCTGACTGGCCTTCGTGCAGGTGACACGTAAAAGCACCCACTACACTCTCTGAGTGGTTGGCGTTAGGAAGGACATCCAGCTGTAGAAACTCTGCCAAATCAGATTGGAGCCTGGTGTGGCCATCCGGTTTCACCAGTCCTCAGTCAAATTGTCCAATCCATGCTAGCATGGAAAGCGGACGTTAAACGATGATGATATATATATATATATATATATAAATATATGTATATATACATGCATATATGGGTACAGAACATCAAAAAAACATGAAGAAAATGAAAAACGAGAACATAAAAATATGGATAACAAGCTTTTTTTCAAACAATGAAAGAAGCAAATAGAGAAACGAGACAAGCAACATAAAGAACAACCCCTTCATCAGTTGTCCCCTGTTTTTATCTACTTTGCACTTCGAACATAGGGACAGGATGAGACTTCGTTAAAACAGTTGTTCCTGCAAAGCAAATTAAGTAAATTTTGGGATTTGCGTAGGGTTAAATTGGTTAACAAAAACAGAATAGTGTGGTGTGGTGTTTCGTTTTATGATCCAGAAAGTGGAACTACTTAAGTAGCAGGGAGCCACATCATAAAATAGTAAAATAATATTCAATAGCAGGTCACTAAGCTGTGTAATAAAGTGAAATTGGAAGATTGTTCTTGTTTGCTTTGAATCCGAAAGTGAAAGAATGGGATTTTCTGAAATGAAATTTCAAAATATGATGTAAGCTTGATGTAACAAAATCATAACTGTAATTTTGCAGGAGTGGCTGTGTGGTAAGTAGCTTGCTTACCAACCACATGGTTCTGGGTTCAGTCCCACTGTATGACACCTTGGGCAAGTGTCTTCTACTATAGCTTCGGGCCAACCAAAGCCTTGTGAGTGGATTTGGTAGACAGAAACTGAAAGAAGCCTGTCTTATATATATATATATATATATATATATGTATGTCTGTGTGTATGTTTGTGTGTCTGTGCTTGTCCCCCCCCCCCCGACATCGCTTGACAACCGATGCTGGTGTGTTTACGTCTCCCGTAACTTAGCGGCTTGGCAAAACAGACCGATAGAATGAGTACTAGACTCACAAAGAATAAGTCCTGGGGGAGATTTACTCGACTAAAGGCGATGCTCCAGCATGGCCGCAGTCAAATGACTGAAACGAGTAAAAGAGTCCATTTCCATAGTTTTACTTTCGCCATGCATGCAGACACACATGCACACATACACTGCTGTCTACATTAATTTTATAAAAGACGAAGACATGTGGTGTAGACAACAAACAGATGCATTAGTTTAATACTCGGGAAGTGAAAGAGTCTTTAACGTTTCGAGCCTACGCTCTTGCACAGAAGGGAACACAGAAAGAAACAAGGAGAGAAAATAACGAATGTGTAGTGGCTAGCGATCTATCATGGCTAATACTCTTTTACTTGTTTCAGTCATTTTGACTGCAGCCATGCTGGAGCACCACCTTTAGTCGAGCAAATCGACCCCAGGACTTATTCTTTGTAAGCCTAGTACTTATTCTATCGGTCTTTTTTGCCGAACTGCTAAATTATGGGGGCATAAACACCAGCATCAGTTGTCGAGCGATGTTGGGAGGGGGACAAACACACACACACACACACACACACATATATGAGAGATGCATTTAACGGACTAAGGTGACATCGGCAACGAGATCCACCCACGCTTCTTGCATTTCACTGTTCAATAAGTCAGATGCATCTTATTTTCCAACTGCTTCGATCTTGGCTAATGTAGTTTTCTTTTTGCACTTTCGAGTGTATACACACACACACACATTTTGAGTACACAGTAGCACTCACATAAATTGTATATCTTTCTATCTATCTATCTCTATCTATCTGTCTCTATCTATCTGTCTCTATCTATCTATCTATCTGTCTCTATCTATCTATCTATCTATCTTTTCATAAACATGCTTATATATACACACACACGTTTGTGTGTTTATATGCGACTCTGCATATATAAATGTTTTTGTATATATCCATATCTGCATATAAATTTGTGCATATATACGTGTGTGCATATAAATGTAAGTGCATATATATTTACGTACAAATGT
>NC_069008.1:4259102-4260687 GCF_001194135.2 Octopus bimaculoides
ACCTGATCTGAGATCGTGCGCTGGAACGAAAACAACTGCAGCGCAGGAGGTGTTTATAAGCCATTTAAGAAACACACAAAAACCGCGATTCACTTGGATATTTAAATTTAATTTGCCAAAATATTTTCGTCACTTTGAGACCACGACATGTTCACTGACAAAATTCTGTGCTGCATTTTGTCAATGAACAAGTTGTGGTCTGAAAGCACTGAAAATATTTTGGCAAATTAAATTTAAATGTCGAAGTGAATCTAATGCACTTTTTGTGTGTCTCTTAAATGGCTTATAAACACCTCCTGCGCTGCAGTTGTTTTCGTTCCAGCGCACGATCTCAGATCAGGTCACTTGCTATGCAAGTACATCTCCATAATATATATATATAAAATTTAGAGAAAAACCACCAATATACAATTCAAACAATGAAAGAGTTCAATCACCTTCCAGAAAAATGTACTCTTATCATCATCATCATCGTCTTAACGTCCGCTTTCCATGCTAGCATGGTGAACCAGATGGCTACACCAGGCTCCAATCTGATTTGGCAGAGTTTCTGCAGCTGGATGCCCTTCCTAACACCAACCACTCCACTAATTTAAAAATCTATAAAAATTTATAACATACCAATCTAAAAATTTAATCAAACATGAAAGTGCATTTCGTGGCTCAATTAAGCAGAAAAAAAATCAATACAATTCAAAATAAATTGATCTAGATTAAATTCTACTCAAAAGTGTAGTCATATATATTTTTATTTTATTATAGACCTGAAGAGTGACTATATTTTTGAGTAGAATTTAATCTAGATCAATTTATTTTGAATTGTATTGATTTTTTTCTGCTTTAATGTAGCCATGAAACGCACGTAGTCAACCTATTACTGTTCATTTTATTAATTTAATTTCATGTTTAATTAAATTTTTAGATTAGTATTTTATAGATTTTTATAGATTTTATGTTTCTTGTAGATTTTATAGATTTTTAAATTAGTATTTTATAGAGTACGTTTTTCTGGAAGGTGATTGGACTCTTTCATTGTTTGAATTGTATATTGGCAGTTCTTCTCTAAATTATATTTATATACATATATTATATATTATGAAATTCAATTTGGTATTACTAAATTGAATTTTCCTGTAAGTTTGGAATTATACATTCTCTAATATTATTATAATATTATATTATATATAGGGAGAATTCACAAACAAAACAACAGACAAAGACAGGTGGTGTAGAAAACAACCAGATGTATTAGTATAATGCTCGTGAATTGAAAAAAGTCTTTAATGTTTCGAGCCTACGCTCTTCTACAGAAAGGAACGCAGAAAGAAACAAGGAGAGAAAAAAAATGTATGTAGTGGCTAGCGATCTATCATGGTGAATATTATATATATATATACACACACACACACATAAACACACACAATAGGCTTCTTTCTGTTTCCATCTATCAAATCCATTCACAAGACTTTGGTCAGCCTGAGGCTGTAGTAGAAGACACTTGCCCAAGGTGCCATGCAGTGGGACTGAGCCAGGAACCATGTGGTTGGTAAGCAAGCTTCTTACCACACAACCACACCTATATATA
>NC_069008.1:4261394-4262687 GCF_001194135.2 Octopus bimaculoides
CTTTATTTAATTAATTAACGTAAGACAATGTAAAAAGTCGTGCAGTTGTTAATCTGCTCTGGATTGCAGGGAGGCTCATTAGGAGTCAACGTCCTCGATTGTGTTATCTTCGTTTTGTTTTGTTTTGTTTTACTTGTCCCACTGATCCAGCTGTGGCGACCATACTGGAGCATCTCCCCATCGATTGAAGGGTTTTTACGTGGGACAAATTGACCTATCCTTCTCCCCCCCTGCCAGTACTTATGTCATTTTTTTTTTTTGTTTTTCTTTTAAAGTCCGACACTTATTCTATCAGTTTTTTTTTTTTATATATATATTTGTGTGTCTGTGTTTGGTCTCCACCACTGTTTGACAGTCGGTGTTGGGTTGTTTATGTCCCCCATAACTTAGCAGTTCAGGAAAGGGAGGCTGATGAAATAAGTACCAGACTTTTAACAAAAATGTACTGGGGTCAACTAAAGCCTTCAACACAGTGCCCCACGACCACCACAGTCTAATAGCCAAAACAAGCTAAAGATAAAAGACATATGTTTGTGTGTGTGTGTTATCATCATCATCATCATCATCATTTAACGTCCGCTTTCCATGCTAGCATGGGTTGGACGATTTGACTGAGGACTAGCAAGCCAGAAGGCTACACCAGGTTCCAATCTGATTTGGCAGAGTTTCTACAGCTGGATGCCCTTCCTAATGCCAACCACTCCAAGAGTGTAGTGGGTGCTTTTACGTGCTACCGGCACAAGGTCCAGTCACACGGTACTGGCAAATATATAAGTGTGTCTGTCTGTTTGTCCGTTACCCTACTATTTAATAACTGGTGTTGGTGTTGTTTGCTTACATCTCCATAACTTAGTTTAGCAAGAGCGGCTTATAGAATTTGTTTGAATCTTCGAAACATTTTGAATTGAAATTTCACTTTGGTGTTTATGGTTAGAGCTAAGTATTTGACAATGACTGTCATCCCACTTCCATTTCTTCAAAAAAAGAAAAAATAGGATACATTTTCAAAACAGAGAAAATTAGTTGAGGTATTAGAGCACTCGATAGAATGCCTTGTGTTATTTCCCACCCATCTGCATCCCTCTATCTTCCCCCCCCACTCCATGGTTCTTATTCCATCCCTCTTTGAACCCCATCCATTTTGGAAGTATGCACCCCACCCTTTATTCACCTTGCAAACTAAACTTCCATTCAGCTTGTACCTTGTGGGGGTCACCGAGGAACCTTATCGCCACTATTTATGTTCTGCATCTCCTGTTCCTACGAGTCATTTTCTCTTCTCCCCCCCCCCCC
>NC_069008.1:4262697-4263252 GCF_001194135.2 Octopus bimaculoides
CTATCTACCTATCTGTCTAAGGCGGCTAGCTGGCAGAAACGTTAGCACACCAGGCGAAATGCTTAGCGGTATTTCATCTGCCGTTACGTTCTGAGTTCAAATTCCGCTAAGGTCCCACTGCATAGCACCTTGGGCGTCTTCTACTATAGCCACAGGCTGATCAATGTGTGAGTGGCTGTGTATTCCACAGTCATGCGTACCTTTAATGTAGTTATCAGGGAGATTCAGCACGACACCGAATGTGACAAGGTCGGCCCTGATGAATTACAGGTACAACTCCTTTTTTGCCCGCTGAGTGGACTGGAGCAACGTGAAATAAAGTGTCTTGCTCAAGGACACTACGCTGCCAGGAATCGAACTCATGACATTACAACTATGAGCTGAACGCCTCTAACCACTAAGCCATGTACCTTCACAACCACCACCACCATCACCACCACTACCACCACCATACCAGTACCATCACCACCACTACCACCACCATACCAGTACCATCACCACCACTACCACCACCATACCACCACCATCACCACCACTACCACCCCCGTACCAGTA
>NC_069008.1:4264885-4267369 GCF_001194135.2 Octopus bimaculoides
CACACACACACACACACACACACACACACACACACACACACACACAAGATATTTACTTACAGGTACAGTACACTGATGTACCAGATATACTCACTAATAAACGCACACACACACACACACATACACATGCAAACACACACACACACTCTCTCTATCTCTCTCACACACACACTCTCTTACTCACACACACACACACTCTCACTCACACACACACACACACACACACACACACTCTCACACACACATTCTCTCACTCACACACACACACACTCTCTCTCTCACACACACACTGTCTTTCTCTCACTCTCACATATATACTTATACTCCCTTATTCTCTCTCTCTCTTTCTCCCTGTCTCTCATACACTATCTCTCACTCTCTGTCTCTGTCTGTCTGTCTCTCTCTGTCTCATACACTCTCTCTTCCTTACACACACACACACTCACACACACACACACACACACACACACATGTACCTGACCCTGTTCACCCTCGTACTCTCCCTGGTAAGCTCCAGGAGTATCATATTGGCAATAATATTGTTTATCACTCTCTCTTATCCTGTTCAGTGCCTGTCTGGCAACCCTCCACCTCACCTCACCTCCTACTCTCAGCTTCACTGATAAAAACCGTTATCTCGCCCATAACAATGAACCATTGTACCATTCTCTCGGGTCAGCTGAACTGATATGGTTCTTCATTATCTGTGTACGGATGTAGGCATTATCATGCGTGCGGATAAGAAGTTGGCTGTGCTCAATTCTGCCGTGGTGTACCTTGGGCAAGTTTCTTGGGGCTGTCAGCTCACCGCTATCTGTATGTGAATACAGGTGTTATCATATAGGTAAGAAGTTCCCTGTGTTCAGTCGCATGGTTGAGCATCTTGGGCAAGTTTTTTGGTACTGACAGCTCCCCGTTTATCTGTATGTGGATATGGTTGTGTATATGAGAGTTTCTGTGGAGGCACAATGACCCAGTGGTTAGGGTCATTGTGGTTAAAAAGTTCACTTCACTGGTGCAAAGTTCTGGGTTCAGTTTCATTGTAGGGCATCTTGGGCAAGTATTTTTGCTACTGACAGCTCACCATTGTCTATGTGTGAAAGTGGGTTCAGTCACATGGTTGAGCATCTTGGACAAGTTGTTTTGGACTGCCCGCTCACCTTTTAGTTGTATGTGGACATAGTTGTGTATATGAGAGATTCTACACGGGTGTATGTGTGTGTATATATATGGATGCATTGGTTATTTACCCACCCACACAGCTAAACCCTGTTTCTAGATGCAAGTGTTGTCATGTGGGTAGAAAATTTGCTTAACAGGCCTAAGGACATCTTGGCACTAACAGCTCACCATTATCTGTGTGTGAATGTGGGTGGTATCGTGTGGGTTAGAAGTTTGCTGTGTTCAGTCGCATGGTTGCACATCTTGCGCAAGATTTTATGTGAAGGTGCATGGCTCAGTGGTTATAGTATCAGGCTCACAATCATGAGATAGTGAGTTTGATTCCTAGATCGGACTGCTTGTTGTGTTCTTCAGCAAGACACTTGATTTCATGCTGCTTTCGTTCACTCAGCTGTAGAAATGAGTTGCAATGTTACTTGTGCCAAGCCATGTCACCCTTTGCCTTTCCATTGGATAACATTGGTGGCGTTAAGAGGGGAGGCTGGTATGCATGGACGACTGATGGTCTTCCACAAAAAAACATTGCCTGGACTTGTGCCCCAGAGGGTAACTTTCTAGATGCAGTCCTATGGTCATTCATGACCAAGGGGGTCTTCACCCTTTACCCTATGTACCTACAATGGCGTAGAGAGGGGAGGCTGGCATGCATGGACGACTGATAGTCTTCCACAAAAAACCTTGCCCGGACTTGTGCCTCGGAGGGGAACTTTCTTGGTGCAATCCTGTGGTCATTCATGACCAAAGACAGTCTTTACCCTTCCTTCTACAATTCTTTTACTTGTTTCAGTCATTTGACTGCAGCCATGCTGGAGCACCACCTTTTGTCGAGCAAATCAACCCCAGGACTTATTCTTTGTAAGCCTAGTACTTATTCTATCAGTCTGTTTTGCCGAACTGCTAAATTATGGGGGCGTAAACACCAGCATCAGTTGTTGAGTGATGGTGGGTGTGGGAGAAACACAGACACACAAATCATCATCATCATCATCGTCGTTTAACGTCCGCTTTCCATGCTAGCATGGGTTGGACAATTTGACTGAGGACTGGCGAACCAGATGGCTGCACCAGGCTCCAATCTGATTTGGCAGAGTTTCTACAGCTGGATGCCCTTTCTAACGCCAACCACTCCGAGAGTGTAGAGGGTGCTGGCGGTACTGGCAACGGCCACACTCAAATGGTGTTTTTTACGTGCCACCTGCACAGGAGCCAGTCCAGCGGCACTGGCAATGACCTCACTTAAATGTTTTTTCACATGCCACCAGCATATATATATATATATATATATATAATTATGTGTATTTC
>NC_069008.1:4269115-4271175 GCF_001194135.2 Octopus bimaculoides
ATTAAGAGGAATGACCACAGCATGTTCTCAGGAAAAAAATTTCTTGAGAACATAGTCTTCGTGGTTAGGTGATTTGGCATCTATTTCTAGCATATAGGAGTCCACTTTTGGTGGTCATTCCTCTTAATTTTTTATGTAATATAAATTTAATCTTCGGATTTTTTTAAAATATGCTAGGCCACTGGTTTTAATTGATTAATATCAATTTCTACCCTCATTAATAAATTATATATATATATATATATAAGGGGCTTTCCGTTTTCCTATGTGTTCGTTCCGTTGTCTGTAGTTCATTGTTCTAACGTCCTGTACCCTGATATGCATATATATACACATGTAGATGTAAGTATGTACATATATGTGTGTATACATGTATATATATTCTTTGTATTATTATATATATATATATATATATATATACATACATACACACACTATGTATGAATCGAAGAGAGAGATCTCTACATGGTAACTAGAGCTGGTAGAAATAGCAGCTAAATGTCACTTAATTTACACTCTGCTGTCTTGTATGTATATATACTATTTATGAGCCAATGAGGGAGACCGCTACATAGTATTATTATTACTTTTTCAGTCATTTGATTGTGGCTATGCTGGAGCACCGCCTTTAGTTGAGCAGTTTGACCCCAGTACTAATTCTTTGTAAGCCTAGTACTTATTCTATCATCCCCCTTTTGCCAAACCGCTAAGTGACGGAGATGTAAACACACTAGCATCGGTTGTCAAGCGATGCTGGGGGGGGACATACACAGACAAACAAACATATGCACACACTCACATACATATATATATATATATATATATATACAATGAGCTTCTTTCAGTTTCCGTCTACCAAATCCACTCACAAGGCTTTGGTTGGCCCGAGGCTATAGTAGAAGACACTTGCCCAAGGTGCCACGCAGTGGGACTGAACCCAGAACCATGTGGTTTGTAAGCAAGCTTCTTGCCATACAGCCACTCCTGCGCCTATATATATATATATATATATATATATATATATATATGTTGTAGGCACTTACGTATATGCAAATGTATATAATATATAGACAGATACATATATGTATGTATATACATAAGTATATATGCTACATGCACACAAATGTGTACATTATATATATATATATATAGTTATACACATCTTACACAAATATGTACGTACACACATACGATCATATATTTTCCCCGTACATACTATATACATACAGGGAACATATACTGAAAGTAGGTCAGGCAGTATAATATAATGAATATACTTTAAATGTAAAAGATTTACATAATAGAAATTCTCAGAATACGGGTGTATATAATAGTAATATAATACTATGGGTATGTGATGGATCTTATAACAATCCTGTGGGGCATGTAAGACGCATACAAGCACACGCACACACATAGAGAGAGATTGTATCATATTTATATATATAAAATAAAGAAGTGAATTGAACCTGTGCATATGTTATTGGTGTAATGACCCCTCAAGACACAACAAAATATATGTATATGTGTGTGTATAATGTTTATTACATTAGCGCTGTTTCTACTTCATATTTGAATTTATTCTTACGAATGCCTTGTACAGGCATACCAGCACATAGTTTTCTCATCATATGCATATGTCGTGGACTGGTGGAACCAGCCACCTCCAATCCATTTCGGGTAAATGATGTTAATAAGCCACAAAAATGGTGAAAACGTTGATGTCCATCACTCCTGGATGGGATTTGGGGTGAGTTGTCTTACCTTTCTATGACTTACAGGTGTTTTAACACCTGGTGCTTTGAAAGAGTAACCTCCACCATGCCAAACTGCAACCGACAAGCAAATACACAAAGCATGTAGTGTAGAGGGTACTTTTTACGTGCCACTGGGGGCTGGCATCAACCACGTTTGGATGGTGCTTTTACGTGCCACTGGCACGGGAGCTAGTCAAGGTGGCACTGGCATCGGCCATGTTCAAACGGTGCTTGTGTATGTATGTATATATATATATATGTGTGTGTGTGTGTGTGTGTGTGTGTGTGTGTGTGTGATCATCA
>NC_069008.1:4271268-4272640 GCF_001194135.2 Octopus bimaculoides
ATATATATATATATATATATATATATATATATATATATACATATATATACGTATATATACGTATATGTAATAAGTTGGAAACAATGTTCTTCTGTGTTTCAGTATGGGAAACAAACAACTGCTTCTCTGGTCTTAATTGATACATTCAATCAAGATGGTATTTCCTCTCAATATCGATGACATAATCCCATCTACTTGGCAAACTGTTGATCCGTCAGGTGTAACGTTCTTCAAGTTTTGCACCAATTAAACACTCAATACCATTATTAATCTCTTCTTCACAATTAACGAACACTTTCCCCCCTCCACTAATGATGTTGCAGGGATCTGTAAAAATGATTGAGTGAGGTCAAGGGAGTAACGAGGATGAGGCTAAACTTCCATATTTAACACCATCATTTCTTCCTCAGTGGTTTCAGCAATAGGTGGTGGTCAGTTATCATGTAAGAGCAGCACCCTTTTATGATTGACCAAGGATCTTTTGTCTTTCTTGTTTACCTTTTTCTGTCATTAGACTGCGACCATTCTGGGGCACCACCACGAAGAGTTCTTAGTCGAATGAATCGGGCCCTGATGCTTTTTTTTTAATATTTTAAGCCTGGTATGTATTCTCTCGTTCTCTTTTGCTGAACTGCTAAGTTATAAAGATGTAAACAAACCAACACTAGTTGTCAAGCAGTGGCGGGGGACAAACTCGGACACAAAAGACAAACACACATGCACATGTGCACGACAAGCTTCATTGAGTTTCCATCTCCCAAATCCACCCACAAGGCTTTGGTCAGAAGACACTTGCTTCAGGTGCCACGCAGTGGGACTGAACCCAGAACCATGTGGTTGGGAAACAACCCGCTTACCATGCAGTCACTCCTGTGCTTTTTGTTTACAAAGATCACATGATATATATCAAGAAGCCCAAACATACTTTCACAGTGGACTGCAAACAATGGACAGCAGGTGAATGAATAATGAGGCCTTTGTTTAAAATCACCAAACACCCAGGAAGATCAAGAGGGTAATATGAACTCATACAGACACACATACACACAGAGGCACGATTTGTGCAAGTGTCTTCTGCTATAGCCTCAGAACAACCACATCCTTGTGAGTGGATTTGGTAGACGGAAACTGAAAGAAGCCTGTGGTAAATATATATATATATAAGGTGAAGTATATTTGTTGCTTTTAGCCCCAGGAGAACCCTGGGGCTAAAAGCAACAGTAACATCCACCCTTAGGGATCAGCCACATTTCAGTGGCAAATATACTTCACCTTGTCGTGCAGTTACTGTTAATAACTCTTTCAGAGATTTAACGTTGCTATATATACATATATATATATATATATATATATATATATATATATATATATA
>NC_069008.1:4273138-4279322 GCF_001194135.2 Octopus bimaculoides
TATATATATATATATATATATATATATATATATATATATTTCTTTGTCTGCCTGTTTCTGTGGCACTAATAGACAGACAGATGAGAATGGGCAATAATAAAGAATGAATAAATATAATGCTAAACTGAATGAATGCAAAATGGAATCTGTTAGAGAAATTTGGTTGCTATTTCTAGCAATTGGAATATCCACTTGAATGGTCGGTCTGCATTGTTATTGTTGTTCATGTTGCATTCATGTTATTGTTTTTGTTGTTGTTTAGCCCCAGTGTCGGTCTTGATCCAGACTCGTATATCTATATTTAAGTCAGCGGTATGTGACGAAGGGGAGATTTGGCTGCTATTTCTACCTGCTGGTGTGCCTACCATTGTAGAGATCTTCCTCATTGGCATACACATTCACAAGACAGTAGGGTGTGATTTGAGGGAGATTTGGTTGCTATTTCTGCTCTGGCTCCCATGTTGAAGTCTCCTTTGTTACCTCACACACACACACACACACATGTACATACATTAGACTATAGAATGTGATTTGAGGGAGGTTTGGCTGCTTTTCCTATCAAGGCTAGATAACTATATTGAGGTTTCTATCTTTGTCTCATACATGCATATATACATACATAAAACAGTAGGGTGTGATTTGAGGGATTTTTGGCTATTATTTCTACCAGATGTACTTAACTCACTAGCTCATACATATATATATATATATATATATATATATATATATATATATATATATATATATATAACATGCATAAGACAGTGTGGTGTGATTTGAGGGACATTTGGCTGCTATTTCTACTAGGTCTATCTACCATGTAGAGGTCTCCCTCATTGGCTCATACATATAAATACACATATAAGACAGGAGGGTGGGATTTGTATGATATTTGGCTGTTATTTCCAGGATGTCTAGCTACCATGTAGAGGTTTTACTAATTGACTTGTACATAAATACTTACATAAGACAACAATAGGTGATTTGGCTGCTATTTCTATTATCTCTAATTACCAGGTAGATATATTAATTTTCGTTGGCTTGGATGGGGGGAGGCTGTCTCTTGCTGTGCACTTAGGCCTTTGCTAGACTGTGAGCTTTTGATTTTTGAAGAATAGATAAGCTCTGAAATGTCTGGTGGATGGTCATGTTCGGAATACCTTCGATCAGAGGACTGTTCAATGTTGACTGAACGTGGATTTAAACAATGAGCGTGTATGAGTAGATTTCAACCATCGACATCACTCCTGCTAAGCAGTAGTTGTAGTAGTGGTAGTGGTGGTGGTAGTAGTAGTAGTAGTAGTAGGAGGAGGAGGGGGGTTCTCCTCCTCCCCACTCCATTTCCTTATTGATTCCAACTCCACCTGTGCCGCCGACTTTAGATTCTGCTCAGTTGTTGCGGCACAGCTGTCACATTTGCTGTTATGACATTTAGTCTTTCATTGAGGTTTTTGGCCACCAGCGTGTAAGTGGAACCGACAATTACTGTAGCAGCAGTAGAAGTAGCAGCAGCAGCAGCAGTAGTAGTAGTAGTAGTAGTAGCAGTAGTAGTTGCTGTTGTTTGTTGTCAGTGTTTGTTACTGCTTTTCTTCTTGTTGGTGATGGTGGTGAGGATAGTCCTCTGTTGCTGTTTGTTGTTGCCATTGTTTAACACCCCACCCAGTCCCACCACACAACTCTAAACAGTGAACCTGTGAACTTATGAAACCTCTCCGACCATGACCAACTCACCCATATCTTTTATTTACTTCTTCTTTCACATTCTGTCTCGCTGTTATACTACATCATCGCAATGTGTCCATCACTTTGTTTCTGGAAAACGCATTCAGGTGTTCTTTGAAGAAAGATTTCATTTCTATTTCTGCCATATCATTTGACCGCACAGATTTTCCTGCCCCTTTCACCTACTTACTCGTTTCTAGTTTCTCAGGCACTGTAGTTGTTTGTCTCTGCCCTCTGTCTCATGTCATGTCATATCTTGTTAAAGCTCGCTGTAGCAGGTTGCTGGCTAACGTCTAATGTCAACAGCTCAAATGTCTTTGGGTAAATAGTGGAATATTGATGGCAGTTCTTCATCTACAGAAGATCAGAAGAAAGAGTAGCAAAGCGTACATGTGGAGTTTAGGCTGCAATTTCCAGTACCATCTGGTATCTTCTGTTTTTACATCTCTTCTCCATTGCTGCAGGCCGTTTCTTTCCTGCCTGCGCTAAGTAGTTTTAAAATAAGGGACAGTCCATGCAGTCCGATCCCACTCTTCTTTCTTCCACTCCTCCCCCTCTTCATCTCTCTTTTTTCCTCTCAAAGCAACCAAATCTTCAAATCACATGTATACATATATATACATGTATGAGCTAATGATGGAGACTTCTACATTAGTGGTTCACATCCAGGGTCCACATGGCCCCTAGGGGTAAGATGACTGCAGTGACCAGCAAGCTGTAGGTTTTTACATTAGGGCAGTTTTCTCCTTGGTGAATTGCCTTACAGGGCAGCAGAGCTCCACCTATCCAGAAATTGCAGGAAGGGTTCTAAAGGGGGAAACAAACTGCCTGAGGGATTCCACTTCTCGATTTTCCCTTCAGGTTGACTCCCCTTGGCTTTTTCCTTTTTCAACGCCCTCACAAGATTGTGAGGGTTTGTGCTTGGGGTTTCTCCCATAACATGCGAATTAACTCATAGGCTTGGGAACATAGGGTAGAGGTAGAGGTTACCGTCTCAAATCGTGCTGGCACATGAGGACTGCTTTCCCAGTGTCTTTTGCGTATAAATTCCCCACCTGGACAAGACGCCAGTCTGTCGCTGAATTATTCACTTTTACCAGCTGATCACTGCAACATAATTAGTTGAGGGGAAAATTGTTCGTTAATTGTGAAGAGATTAAAAATGATATCAAGTGTTTACTTGGTGCAAAACTTGAAGAACTTTACACCTGACGGATCAACAATTTGCCAAGCAGATGGGATTATGTTATCGATAATGAGAGGAAATACCACCTTGAGTGTGAAATGAAGTGTTTTGCTCAAGAACACAATGTATCACCCATTCCAAGAATCAAAACCACAATCTTATAATCATGAGTCCAGCACCCTAACCACCGAGCCACGCACCCCCACAAAAATGAAATAAAATTACCTTCTTGAGTCATGCTGACTCATAAGGACCAGTTTCCTGCTTTCTTTGGTGTATAAAATCCCTACCTGGATGGGACGCCAGTTTGTCACGGGATTACTCATTTTCACTAGCTGGGTGGAACTGGAGCAATGTGAAATGAAATGTTGTGCTCAAGAATACATTGCGCCATCTGGTCCAGGAATCGAAACCACGATCTTATCATCAGGAGTCCAACACCCTAACCATTAAGCCACGTGCCTCCATGGGGTGCAGGGGGTGCAAGCACATCCCCTAAAATTTTTGGAGGACAACGAAAATGCATTGGACATCCTCCTAAAAAACTTCATTATCGTAACAAATGACCATTGAATTACATTTGACAATAATCTGAATGCAGAAGAATTAAGGCGTGGTATTTATTCCAGTGTTGTTATAATGGCTATAATAGCCAGCAGACTGTTTGGTAATACAATGGCAAAACTACTGCAAATGTTAAATATTTCTATAAATCATGGCAACTCATAGGTTTGTGTATTCTTTGCCCTTTTCTGCTTTTTTTTTTTTTTCTTTTTTATCCTTTTATATTGAGCCAGTTCTGGCTGGCTCTAAGTAGAATGGTAATAGTAATCACAAAATTTCTTGTGATTAAATTACATCATGGTAAGCAGTAAAGTGTTGCCGACTGGAAGAAAGCTTCCGGTTGTTTCGCTTTGGTTCTAAGTGCTGCTTCCTATTTGTAACCATTAGGGAGTGGCAGGGAGAAGGGGAAAGGGGCTGGTTTGTGTCATCTGCTGACCTTGGGTCGAGAGAAACAGTACGCGACGATGGCGTTATGTCAACGAACAAAGGCGGCTGTGGTATGCGTAAAACACATACATACATAAATATATATACATGCACATAAACACATACATATACTTGCATATACAGATATACAAGAAGCTTGCTTCTCGACCACCTGGTTCCGGGTTCAGTCCCACTGCATGGCACCTTGGGCAAATGTCTTCTACTATAGCTTCAGGCCGACTGGAACCTTGTGAGTGGATTTGGTAGATGGAAACTAAAAGAAGCCCGTCATGTGTGTCTTTGTGTCTGTTTGTCGCCCCCCCCCCCCACACACACACACTCCACCACCAACATCATATGACAAGTTATACTGATGTGTTTATGTCCCTGTAACTTAGCAGTTTGGCAAAATAGACCAATAGAATAAGTACTTGGTTTATAAAGAATAAGTTCAGGGGGCAATTTCTTCGACTATAAAACCCTTTAAGGCAGTGCTCCAGCATGGCGGCAGCCAAAATGACTGAGGCAAGTCACTGAAACAAGAAAGTAATTAGAGAAATAAAAAATGTTTATAGAAATTGCTGAACAGGTACTTTCAGTTTGGATAAACTATCTCCGAAAGATCACCAAACAATATGCTATGGTGTCTGGTAATGTATAGAGTGGACTCAGTCTTATGTGTGTTTGTGAGTCACTATGTATGGTGGTGTGTGGATGATGATGATGATGTCAATCATCATCATCGTTTAAAATCCACCTTACATGCATGCATGAGTAGGAGGACAGTTGACAGAAGCCAGCCAGGTAGAAAGAAGACTACTCCAGGCTACTGTGGCAGGGTTTTTTTTTTACGGCAGGATGCTCTTCCCATCACCAACCACTCTGCAGAGTGGCATTAGCACAGGCGAGGTTAGTTCTGACATGATTTTTACAGCTGGATGCCCTTCCAAATGCCAACCGCTTTACAGTGTGGACTGGATGCTATTTACGTGGCACCAGCACAGGTAGGGGCCACCAAGTAACTCGCAAGGTAAGGATTTTGAGAAGGGCAGGGGCATTTGAGGAGGGGAACTCATGTCAGGGGATGAAAGGTTAGAGTGTGAAAGAGAGGCAGAAACAGGTGTCTTGCTATAATGGAGAGGGCATTCGAAGAGGTGATCCGGCATCAGATGATGAAAGGTTAGAATGTGAGAGAGAAATAGGTGTATGGTTGTATATGGTAGCATGTATAGAGCACTATGTGATGTGTGTATGACGTGATGGCGTATGGCTGTAGGCACAAGGCCTAAAATTTGGCAGGGAGGAGGCTGCTAACTGATTTAATTGACCCCTGTGCTCAACTGGTACTTATTTCGTTGACCCCACATGGATAAAAGGCAAAGCTGACCTCAGTGGAATTTCAATTCAGAACATAAAGTGGGATGAAATGCCACTTAGCTATTTTGTACAGCATTTTAACAATTCTGCTACCTCGCTGCTTCAAATGATCACACACACACACACACATTTAATGACATGGTATTCACAACAAAATAGCCAAAAAAATTATTATTTTGTTTGCTATTTAAATACTAAAGAGACTTCAGAATTGCTGTGTGCGTATGTGTATATATCTATATGTGTGGAGACGCAATGGCCCAGTGGTTAGGGCAGCGGATTCGCAGTCATAAGATCGCGGTTTCGATTCCCAGACCGGGCGTTGTGAGTGTTTATTGAGCGAAAACACCTAAAAGCTCCACAAGGCTCCGGCAGGGGGTGGTGGTGAACCCTGCTGTACTCTTTCACCACAACTTTCTCTCACTCTTACTTCCTGTTTCTGTTGTGCCTGTAATTCAAAGGGTCAGCCTTGTCACACTCTGTGTCATGCTAGATATCCCCTGAGAACTATGTGTCTGTGGAGTGCTCAACCACTTGTACGTTAATTTTACGAGCAGGCTGTTCCGTTGATCGGATCAACTGGAACCCTTGATGTCATAAGCGAGTCGGAGTGCCAACAACAACAACAATGTTTATATATAAAAGCTGTTTTCTTGTATACGAGCAAAGTCATTGCTAGAAAGAATAACTGAAATGAGTCCTTGAAGATGCAACAAGAGGTCCTTCTATGTCTCTGAAGCCCGGCCAAAGATCGCACATTCTATTGCATAATGCACAGCCGTTCTTTTCTGTTTGACGTACCCACTACACCAGTGTATCCTGAGGTACCCCAGTGTATCTTTTCTGTTTGACGTACTACCCCAGATGTCCTTTCCGTTTGACGTACCCACTACCCCAGTGTATTTGCGG
>NC_069008.1:4280499-4281282 GCF_001194135.2 Octopus bimaculoides
AATATATATGTGCACACAAATAAATATACATACACACACATATATATACATGTGTGCACACAAATATACACACACACACACACACACACACACATATATATATATATATATATATATATATATATATAATCACCATCACAGCTACCCGACCGACTACCACCCTATTTTCAATAAGTCTACCAGTCTGTCTGTTAGTCCTTCTGACAGTCTAGTCAGCACCTTTTATTATTATTAGTTTCAAGTTTCTTGCATAGTTTTTAATTTATTCATTTATACTAATTCATATATATATATATGTATAGTTTTATAGATATTTTTAATCTAATATAGATAAAAAAAAAACTTAATTGTTTTTTTTTAATTAATTATTTACTCTAGTGTGGTTGAGTAGTTTATCTTGTTGAATTTTTAAAATTAACTTTCCTTTTTTTAATTTAATTTTTTTTTCAATTTTCTTTACGGTCTTGCTCTTTCTTCTCTTTTGTTTCTCACTCCATGTATTCATATTATATATACTCTTTATCATGTGCTTGTTCACAAATACATACTTATACACACACACACATTTACCTATGTATATATACACACACACTTGCCTATGTTTACCTATGTGTATATACACGCACACATGCCTATGTTTACCTATGTATATATTTACACACACACACATGCCTATGTTTACCTACGTATATATATACACACACACATGCCTATGTTTACCTACGTATATATATACACACACACATGCCTATGTTTACCTATGTATATATTTACACACACACA
>NC_069008.1:4281292-4281884 GCF_001194135.2 Octopus bimaculoides
GCACACATGCCTATGTTTACCTATGTATATATTTACACACACACACATGCCTATGTTTACCTACGTATATATATACACTCACACATGCCTATGTTTATCTACATATATATATATATATATATATACACACACACATGCCTATGTTTACCTATGTGTATATACACACACATGCCTATGTATATACATATATATATATATATTACAAATTAAAAGGGTAAAGGATTATCAATTTATTAATTAATAAATCAATTAACAATTTTTACCAAGCCCATCGGTATGAAAGCACCATTATTGGTGGAGAACTTATTTAAAAGCTCATATATATTTATAAATATAATTAAGGGATCAGCAAATATTTGCTTCACCATATACCGAAGTTCAGAAATAGCAGCTAAAAAAGCTGAGAATCCCACAGATAGCTATCTGTGGGATTCTCAGCTTTTTTAGCTGCTATTTCTGAACTTCGGTATATGGTGAAGCAAATATTTGCTGATCCCTTAATTATATTTATAAATATATATGAGCTTTTAAATAAGTTCTCCACCAATAATGGTGCTTTCATACCGATGGGCTTGGTAAAAATTGTTAATTG
>NC_069008.1:4282559-4286873 GCF_001194135.2 Octopus bimaculoides
TGGGTTCTCATCAGAGGTGTCTATATCATTCTGACAGTCTCCAGAGAAACAATATATATATATATATATATATATATATATATAAGGCACAGGTGTGGCTGTATGATAAAAAGTTTGCCTGCTTCCGAACCTTATGACTTTGTTCAGACCCATTGTGTGGCACCCTGGACAAGTGTCTTTATCTGTAGCCTTGGATTGACCAAATTCTAGTGAATGGGTTTGGTAGACAGAAACTGAAAAAAAAAGGACAAAAGAAATACACACACTCACACACACACACACACATATATATGTATCTGTTTGTCACTCACCACTGTTTGACGGTTGGTGTTTGTTTGTTTACATCTCTGTAACTTAGTAGGTTGGCAAAAAAGATCCAAACAGAATAAGTGTTAGGCTTACAAAAACAGTATTAGGGTCAATTTGTTTGACTACACCCTTCAAGACGGTACCCTAGCATGGCCACAGTCCAATGACAGAAACATGTAAAATATATAGGGAACAACTATGGTTTTAGACATGTTTTGAAAGCACAACTCTGCTCTAATTTCAACTTTTTTTATTAAGTTCTGTTTTCTTATTTTCTTACGGGGTTTGTTTTAAGCAGTTCCTAAATCCTTCATCAATGTTTCTAGACTTTCATAGCCTCATCATCAGGATGTGCAATGGTATTTGAGAGCGTAATATTCTAGTGACCAGGATTGTTAGCATGTTAGACAAGAGGTGTTGTGATACTCATTCTAGAACTTTGTGCTGAGAACAAATTCTGTCTAGGTGGTTTTTTTCAGGATTGTGGCTACTCATCTGTCCACACGAGTATCTTGTTTAACATGTAATTTGCTAAAATGGCCCCTGTAAAGATCTCTCTCATTGACTCATACATACATATATACATACAGAAGACAGTAGTGTGTGATTTAACCCTTTTGTGACTAATGTTTGGTGGAAGATTTTAATTCAGAACTTCTCAATAACAAGACATTTGTACTACAGAGCCAGAAGCGGTTTCAGGCAGATTGGGATCAAAAAGGTTAAGGGAGATTTTGTTGCTATTTCTGTAAGATCTTGCTTCTCTGTAGAGGTCTCCTTCATTGGCTCATACATACATACGCTATACACATAGTGTATACATATATACTGTATATATATATATATATATATACATAAAACAGATGTGATTTGAAGGAAATTTGGTTGCTATTTCTACAAGGTCTTTGCTATCCTGCAGAGGTCTCATTGGCTCATACATGCATAAGACAGTCGGATGTGATTTGATGGAGATTTAGTTGCTATTTCTACCAGATCTAGCTACCATATAGAGGTTTCCCTCATTAGCTCGTAAATGACATCTACATATGTAAGGCTGCAAGGTGTAATTAGAGGGAGATTTGGCTGTTATTTTCGACATGTCAGGTAACCACATAGAGGTTTCCTTGTTTACCTCTGTCAGAACATGTGTGTGTGTGTATATATATATATATAATTAAATTAAAACAGTAGGGTAATAAATTGGATATGAATT
The DNA here is from genome assembly GCF_001194135.2 of Octopus bimaculoides. Classification (NCBI taxonomy): domain Eukaryota; kingdom Metazoa; phylum Mollusca; class Cephalopoda; order Octopoda; family Octopodidae; genus Octopus; species Octopus bimaculoides. The sequence goes on from NC_069008.1 coordinate 4,284,082, forward strand.
AATATCAATTTAATACCAGGGAACAAGCACATTAAAAGAATCAGGGATATTCAGAAAAAATATCTGAAATCTCAAGGATTATTGCATATGTTTATATAAAAATATACACGAGTATATATAAAGGAGGCCACTAAGTGGACTGCTAATGTGCTAGAAGAAGATCACATGTCATGTGTTTACTAATTTGCTAAATTCCCTTTGAGAATTATTCGGTCTTAGTAGACCCATGACATGTGATCTTCTTCTAGCATATTAGCAGTCCACTTAGTGGCCTCCTTTATATATACTCGTGTATATTTTTATATAAACACACACACACACACAAACATATATATATATATATATTATAGACATTTCTCAAGGCCTCTTTTCTATTGGATTGTGCAATGTCCAAACTCCACATATCCTGGTGTTATCTCTTGGTAACATTGGCTACGATGGTGGTGGTGGTGGTGGGGAAAAGTGCTCGGGGCGATGTTAATTATGGAGATAAACATTGTGAAGTGATACAGGTAATCATGACAGCGTTGATGATGATGATGATGATAGTTATAGTTGTAGGCAGCAATAATCTTGGTGGTGGTTGTATGGTGGCTATTGTTGTTTTGTGGCAAGTTGGCAGAACCGTTAGCACGCCAGACAAAATGCTCAGCAGCATTTTATCCATCTTTATATCCCAAGTTCAAATCTTGCTGAGGTCAACTTTGCCCTTCATCTTTTTGGAGAAGCAAGACCTTGTAGAAATAGCAACCAAATTTCCCTCAAATCACATCTGTCTTATGTGTGTATATATATATATATATATATATATATATATAAACAGTATAAGCATTTAATATAGAGCGTTCTTGTTCATGAAAACATCTTAACAGGTACAGGAGTGACTGTGTGGTAAGAAGTTTGCTTCTCAACCACATGGTTCCAGGTTCAGTCCCACATGTGTACACATGTTCCATGTCTGTGTGAAATAACATCAGAGATGCCTTGTCCCATGTAAAAACGCTAGGAATTGCTCTTATTCTGGCAGTGACTAAAGCAATCATAATGTTGGTAAACTTTCTATATCTTCAGCAAGTATCTCAGAGTCGGAAGCCTGAATGCCTCACCTGAATGGAGCAATGAGGACTGAATTAGCTTTCACCTGTAGAAGAATTCCGTCTGCCATCTCTAGCCAACCCAAACCACCTTGAACTAGTTTCAGTTGCCATGGCTTTCTCCTTGGTGGCTTTCTTCAGTTTCTGTCTACCAAATCCACTCACAAGGCTTTGGTTGGCCTGGGGTTATAATAGAAGACACTTGCCTAAAGTGCCATGCAGTGGGACTGAACCTGAAATCACATGGTTGGGAAGTGAATTTCTTAACCACACAACCATGCCCATCCCTTTCATTTAATTTCTGAACAATTAAATGTATTTATAATTTAATAATCAGTGATATTTCCAGAGTCTTTACTGCTATTTTCTCGATCATCCCCTTGTTCATTCTTAATGGTAACCCTTTGGGGTCTTTGCGGAAATGATAGTCTATCATCCCCTTTTGTTTCAATTACACTAACATGATTTTTGTCCTTTGGTCACAGCTGTTATAACCTATTTGCTGGCCCTTAGAAAGTATGAAAAATGTCTAATATGTCCTTCCAACTTTGCTTTTGTTATAATATCTATTCAAACCCCAAAGAAGCCCTCTCAACACATGACTATCATGCTCCCCCACTACGCCTGCTCATCATCAGAGATGTTCATATCGTCAGCCACCAAGGGACATGCTCAAATGGTTAAGGTCAAACAACTGACAAGCAAATCTGTGGTATTAAGCAGAATATTTACTCTAAAGATATTTCTGCTTGAGCAAATCAGTGCTGAATCAATCTGAAATGTAATGGAATAATAATAGGTTAGTTTCAAAACATTGATGTCCAGATCACAACAGCAAAGTTTGAAGGGAATGGTAGTGATTTCCTTTGATTTCTAGATCGAAGCAAATAGGAAATAACACTTATTGACCAAAGTCCAGAAAGAAATCTGTGGTATTGAGCAGAATATTTGCTGAAAAGATATTTTGTCTTCAGCAACTCAGTATTGAATCTGTCTGAAATGCAGTGTAAAATGGGTCAGTTTTAAAACGTTCATTTCCAGGTCATAAAAGCAAAGTGTGAAGGGAATAGTAGTCATTTCCTTTGATTTCTAGAAATCAAAGGAAATGACTACTATTCCTGAGTTGCTGAAGACAAAATATCTTTAGAGTAAATATTCTGCTCAAACCCACAGATTTCCTTGTTGTCTTTGGTCAATAAGTGTTATTTCCATATTCAGCATTAAAAATATTATTTTTAAAAAAAGGCAATAAAAGAATTTGTCTGAAAATGAAACGTTTTCTCCAAAAAAAAATTCCCCAAGGAAGGCATTAACTGGCCATTCATACCTTTAATTCCAGAATCAACATTTACAAATCCTAATGTTACCTTTTATTTTCTTTCTTTTGTTTTCTTTGCAGGACTATGCACCACACATTATATGCACCCTTCTTTTTAGTTCTACTTTGCTCTCTTTTCAGGTGGGTTTGCATTTGTCTATGTGGCCCAAGACATCAGCACTGGCAAGGAGTACGCCTTGAAAGTAAGTTTGCTTTTTTTTCTTTTTTTTTTTCACTGCAACTCTTCTCATTTTTTCTTTTGCAGTCTCTATACCTACTCTCCCTCTCTTCCTCTCTCTCTCTTCCTTCCTCTCTCTCTCCCTCCCTCTCTTCCTTCCTTTCTTTCTCTCTCTCCCTCTCTTTCTTCCTTTCTTTCTCTC
>NC_069008.1:4290864-4292970 GCF_001194135.2 Octopus bimaculoides
TATATATATATATATATATATATATGATATTGATATTATATATTTGTAGATTGCTGTTTAACCATAGGTTTCATACTTTGGAATTTTCAATTTTCAAATGCTCTACATGTAAAGTAGTAGTAAAACTGCCTCCATTTTAGATTTAGATATTGTTTTACCACTGTTTTATGTTTGAAGCATTTGAAAATTGTGAATTTCAAAGCATGAAACCTAAGGTTATGAAAAATATCCTCAAATAAAGAAAGTGTTTATGCATCATTGCAGTGTCGAGAGCTCATTCCCGCTGCTCACCACTACTGAATGTATCTATCTACAGACAGAAAGGTGGATGGATTTTGTTTGTTGCTGCCACTGTGTGGTTTTCTTGTCTGTCACTGCCCCTGTCAGATTTAAACTTTTCAGACGTATAGCATTGTGCATTTCCCTTATTTAAGATAACTGGTTACAAGTCTAATATTACTTAACAAACTTTCTAGCTTTAAATGAGTTGTGATGAGAGCTTCAACACCCCTTTGCAAGGGGTAGACTGGTCCAAGTAAAATATAAATAATAACGATCTCAGTGAGTTCAAGGTCAGAGTTTGGAGTTGAGTGAAGTTCATGTTTGTTCGCAGTGAAGTCAGAAGGAGTCAGTTGGTTAGTTCACAAGGAATATCGATTGTTGGTTTGTAAAAAGATTTGTTAGTTCATTACATTGTTTTTACTGTTGTCTGGTTATCTGAACAAATTATGTTACAACAAAATGATAAACATTTGATTTCCTAATCAACTGCTTTTGCAGAACACTATTTAATAGAGACAACTTTAAACTGAGTTACAGCTGTATCTTCGACACAAAAGTCTTTATAACATGTAAACCAGCTTTTCACTAACTGAGGCTAACTGCAAATTCAGAATTTCAAATGCATGCCCTCTTAATAATTTATACAAAGCTGAAGCTGAAGTCACCTCCCCTGGTTGAAATTTTAACATTGTGTATAAATATTATGATGGTATCATGGAAGATAAATTCAAAGACTGGTACTTGAATTATATTTCTATTTTTAGAAATATAGACAAGAGGATTGCAACAAAAATGTTCAGTTATACAATTTCAGCATCTAGTGTAAGATGTTGAGAGATGCAGACTCTATAGAAATGGGATAAATCATTGAAAAGGAATTGATACTCAAAAATATCTTACTAACTGCGGGAACTAACTAAATCAAACTATCGAAATGTCAGATCAGAGATACTTACTAAATGACACCACTTTGACAAGTACCTCTTAAAACACTAGATCATACCACCAACTGGTTGATTGGACTTTTTACCTGAAACATTCATTCATTTTCACTAGTAGACATCCTGGATCCTACTATATATATTTCAGAAATATATATATATATATATATATATATATATATATATACTCTGACATTTTCTGCTTGTTATATTTCCATAAAGCAGTATGCTCCAATACTTAAGTATTTACTAGAAACATTCACATTCTCTCTCCTTCTCTCCAACTTCATCCTCTTACAGATGGCTACTGAACTTTTCATACATATTTCCACATAGACCTTTTTTTTATATATATATATATATTTAATTTCTTCTTTCATTTTTCTTTATATTCCACTTTCTCTGCTAGCAGATATATATTTTTATACATTTTTTATGCTATCTAAATGCTATCATTTCCATTTTTAAAAGTCTTTCTAATCACCAACTGGAATTAACCTTCTCCCAACAAGACTATCTAAGAGGTTTTTCCCCTTAGAGCCAGAAATATATTATGCATCACAAGGTTATTTCTATAACAAACAAAATATATCACATGGTTATTTCTATGTTTACATCTGTCAGCTTGTTTATCATACACTGAAAGTGAAACTTGAAGTTATGACAAATTATCATTAATAGACTACATCAGTGTGTACTTCACTGTGCCTCACTTTACTTTTATGTTAAGTACTCTGTTTTTATTCCTGTAAATAATCATACCTTTACACACACACACACACACAGACACACACACATATTTGTGTGTGTATAAATATGTGTGCGAATGTGTATATGCATGTATATGTGTGTGTACATATATATATATATATATATATATATA
>NC_069008.1:4293581-4294807 GCF_001194135.2 Octopus bimaculoides
ATATATATATATATATATATACATATGATGGGCTTCTTTCAGTTTCCACGTAGCAAATCCACTCCCAAGGTTCCGGTCGGCCTGAAGCTATAGTAGAAGACACTTGCCCAAGGTGCCACGCAGTGGGACTGAACCCAAAACCATGTGGTTGGGAAGCAAGCTTCTTACCACACAGCCACTCCTGCGGCTATGTATGTATTATAAGCGTGTGCATATATATGTGTGTGTGTGTGTGTGTATGCATTTGTATATATAACTTCCATAGCCAGTACAGGGGGGTCCAGACAGATGTTGCTATTTTCTGGTCAGTTCTATTTTTACATCCAGACCATCACCGCCACACCATTATCAAGCACCCACCAAAAAAAGCTAATCGATATTAGAATCACCCTCCTTGCTCCTCTCTCTCTCTCTCTCTTCATCGTTATCGATCGATTTGTTTATTGATTGATTTGCTGTCTGTCAACTGCATGTGTATGAATGTATGTGTGTGTGTTGTTTTGTGTATGCATGTGTGTGATAGAGAGAGAGAGAGCGGTGCTAGCGCATACTGCAGTGGAGATGTTTGCGTTGCAACAGCAGCAGCGGAGATCTGTGTAGATGCTGCGTAAGAGGTGTTTAGAAGCTGCAGGTGCCAGCAGCCGCAGCAGCAGCAAGTGCAGGCAGAATCTGGCAATAGCAAGAACTGTAACTGCAGCAACAGCTGCTGCAACTGCCTGTCATTGTTATTAAGAATTGCCGCTGCAACAATAACAACAATGACACAAGGTGCAATGTGAGGCGCAGAGGCATCACACTTGGATGCATGTGCAACCTCCACGCAGTTGCTGCACGGTTACTTGCAGAAATAACAGCCAAATCTCCGTCAAGTCGCAAACCAACTGTCGTGGCTAGACACAGGCATGGCTGTGCGGTAAGACGCCTGCTTCCCAGCCACGTGGTTCTGGGTTCAGTCCCACTGCATGGTACATTGGGCAAGTGTCTTCTGCTATAGCCTCAGGCCACCCAAAGCCTTGTGAGTAGATTTGGGAGATGGAAACTGAAAGAAGCCCATCGTATTTATATATATATATATATATATATATATATATATATGCTTGTATGTATGAGTGTGTATATATAATATATTATATATATCTCAGCAGATAAAGTACTTTTTTTGTTGAATTTTCTATCACGCAACAGTACATATATACACATACATGTGTGTGTATATTTATGTCTAT
>NC_069008.1:4294999-4298748 GCF_001194135.2 Octopus bimaculoides
TGGTGTGTTTACATCTCCATAACTTAGCAGTTCAGCAAAAGAGATTGCTTTGCTTACAAAGAATAAATTCCTGACTGTTTTGTGTGTGTGTGTGTGTGTGTGTGTGTGTGTGTGTGTGTGTGTGTGTGTGCACATGCATTGGGTGTATATTCTAAGGAACAGTGTTTAGAACAACTATCAGGAGACTTGGCAGCTCATGACCTCGTATGACATCTGACCTTGTAATGACCTCTGTGACCTTGCATGACATTTGTTCATGCATGACCTGACATCATTCCAAGCATAAACGCTTCATCAAGGGGAGCCCACTCTGTAGTCATTTGCCTGGCTCTGACTAGAAATAGCAGCCAAATCTCCATTACAAAATCATAGCCCATCATTGTAAAAGAAGGCACGGTCTGTTTAAACCCTTTAGTATCACAGGATTTTGAATTTATCTGGCATCATCTTATATCTTGGAGCTTTTTTATTATGTGATTGTTCATATTTAGAATTACATGGTATGGTCTGTGCGAGAGGCAGGGTCTAGTTGGTCTGAATATAAAACTGGAAGAATATTTGGGCTGGACATGGCCAAAGGGTTAAATAAAAAGGTCCAACATTCATTGTTGTCATCACCATCATCATCATTTTAACATCCACTTATCCAGTCTTTCATGGGTTGGATGGAGTTCAATGAAGCAGGCTTTCTACGGCTGGATGCCCTTCCTGTTGCTAACCCTCACCTGTTTCCGAGCAAGGTACTATTTTCCTCATGCCCAGAATATTGGAAATGCATGACACTAGCATGGGGGCTTTATAAGTGGCACCAGCATGAGTACTTCATATGTAGCACCTGTATTATTTATTTATTTATTTATTTATTTATTTATTTATGCGCCCTTTCAAAACCTAGCCAGGCTCATGGGCCCGGTTTCTATGGCGTATGTGTTCTCCCCCAGCTGGACAGGATGCCAGTCCATTACAGCGTTACTCAAGAAACAGGAAGAAAGAGTGAGAGAAAGTTGGGGCGAAAGAGTACAACAGGGGTCGCCCCCCAACTCCCTGCCAGAGCCTTAGGTGTTTTTGCTCAATAAACACTCACAATACCCGGTCGGGGAATCGAAACCATAATCCTCCGACCGTGAGTCCGCTGCCGTAACCACTGGGCCAATATGTCTCCATGTAGCACCTGTATGGGTACTTTATATGTGACACCACCATGAATGTTTTTTCTATGTGGCACCAACATAATTGCTTCGTTGTTTATTTTGTCTTGCTATATTTGTCTAATAAGGGAGGCTGCATGGCCTTGTCGTTAGGGTGTTGCACTTGTGATTGTGAGATTGTGGTTTCAGTTCCTGCGCCGGCTAGTGTGTTGTGTTCTGGAGCCAGTGTGTTGTCTCCTGGGGCTAAATTACAGCAACATTCGTCCTAAACCAGGACTGCCATGTTATGTTGGCAAACAATCTTTACTACAAAGTACTGTTGCTGAATATCTCTCGTTGTGAGATTTACAAATAGTCATTTTCTAATTCATGGATCAGTGACTAGATGTCACTTTGAAAACTATATATTTCAAACGGGAATTTGGTAGCGCCACCTCTCGCCTAACAATTATTCTGTGCTGATGAAGGGAAATAACCAGGAAATTACGATACACAGATATTGTGTTGAGCTGAGTGGGGGTGCTAGATTCCCTTGTTCGAAAATATAAGGACACAGATTGTGTTGTATAGCCAGATGGAGACGATGTCTTCTGGGGCTAAATTACAGCAACATACGTCCTAAACCAGGACTGCCATGTTATGTTGGCAAACAAACTTTACTACAAAGTACTGTTGCTGAATATCTCTCGTGAGATTTAAAAATAGTAATTTTCTACCGTGTATGTGGTATACTTAGCACCTGTTCAGGTAACTATATACACCTGTTTCTGTTTCTCTGTCTCTTTTGTCATACTCTAATCTTTCATCATCTGACATAAGATCACCTCCTCCAATTCCCCCTCCCCTCTCAAAGGATTTTTGTCTTGCAAGTTACTCTGTGACCCCGCCTGTGCCAGTGCCACATGAAAAGCATCCAATGCACACTGTGAAGTGGTCGGCATTTGGAAGGGCATCCACTTGTAAAGAACCCTGCCAAAATCCACCTCACCTGTGCTGGTGCCACGTAAAACGCACTCAGTCCACTCTGCAGGGTGGTTGGTGTTAGGAAGGGCATCAAGCCATAGAAAACCCTGCCAAAACAGACACAGTAGCGTGGTGTAGTCTTCTACCTGGCCGGCTCCTGTCAAACCATCCAACCCATGCCAGCATGGAAGGCAGACATTAAAAGGATGATAATGATGAAACAAATCATTTGAGCAGCTTGTTAAACAAGAAATTGTGGAACCGTCTTTCTTGGACTACAAGAGACTACTTTTGTTTGTTTGTCTAATTGAATTCCTTTTTCTATTTTTTTCTTTGCAGAGGCTGCTCGCTAACGATGATGAGAAAAGCCACATTATTATGGAGGAGATAAGATATCTGGTATCCTTTTAGTGTGAGAAATTGTGTCAAATGTTGTTTTGCCTCAAATCTGTATTTTTTTAACCCTTCTTTCTTTTTTCTTTCTTTCTGTATTTCTCTCCTTTACCAGTTCACCATCACAGTTGCTCCACCATCATCTAACATGATAAAAAACAATATAGTCTTTTATAAGATGAAGACTCCTTTTGGTCGTGAATGGCTGTGGGATTGCACCGAGAAAGTACCTCCACAAGGCACATGCTAGCAATTCTGCATCATCATCATTTAATGTCTGTTGTCCATGCTGACGTAGGTTGGATGGTTTGACCAGAGCTCTCTATTCTGCCAACCAGCTGCATTCACTACCTTTAATGATAGTCCTTTCTACTGAAGGCACAAGGCCTGAAATTCGTGGAAGGGGACCAGTTGATTACATTGACCCCAGTGTTTCACTGGTACTTAATTTATTTACCCCAAAAGGATGAAACACAAAGTCGACCTTGGCGGAATTTGAACTCAGAATGTTACAGCAGATGAAATACTGCTAAGCATTTCGCCGGTGTGCTAACAATTCTACCAGGTCGCTGCCTTTGATAATCCTTTCTACTCTAGACACAAGGCCCGGAATTTGTGGGGAGGGAAAATAGTCAATCACATCAATTCCAGTGAATCACTGGTACTTAATTTATCGACCCCCTAAAGGATGAAATGTGAAAGTCGACCTCGGCAGAATTTTGAACTCAGAACGTGGGGAGGGGGCTAGTCTATCACATCGACCCCAGTACTTGACTGGTACATAATTTATCGACCCTGAGAGGATGAAAGGTACATTCCACCGTGACAGAATTTTGGACTGAGAACGTGGGGTGGGGGCTAGTCTATCACATCGACCGACCCCAGTACTTGACTGGTACATAATTTATCGACCCTGAAAGGATGTAAGGCACAGTCCATCTCGACAGAATTTTGGACTGAGAACGTGGGGTGGGGGCTAGTCTATCACATCGACCCCAGTACTTGACTGGTACATAATTTATCGACTCTGAAAGGATGAAAGGTACATTCCACCTTGACAGAATTTTGGACTGAGAACGTGGGGTGGGGGCTAGTCTATCACATCGACCTCAGTACTTGACTGGTACGTAATTTATCGACCCCGAAAGGATGAAAGGCACAGTCCACCTCGACAGAATTTTGGACTGAGAACGTGGGGTGGGGGCTAGTCTATCACATCGACCTCAGTACTTGACTGGTACGTAA
>NC_069008.1:4298776-4300338 GCF_001194135.2 Octopus bimaculoides
TTGACAGAATTTTGGACTGAGAACGTGGGGTGGGGGCTAGTCTATCACATCGACCTCAGTACTTGACTGGTACGTAATTTATCGACCCCGAAGGGATGAAAGGCACAGTCCACCTCGACAGAATTTTGGACTCAGAATGTAAAAATGGACGGAAGCATTTTGCCCAATGTGGAAATGATTTTGTCAGTCAGCTGCCTCTAATAACATCAGTGGTAACACCAACAACAGCAATGTTGCCGACGACGACAACATTGATGAGCGAGGGTGGTGGCGGCACCATTGACGATGACGATGACATTGATGTCATTGGATCGTGGGTGTTGTGCGAGTGCGCGCGTGCGTGTGGGTATATGTATGTAGACGCAGCGAGATATCGACAGTGACCTTCATGCTGTTAAAACTGTGACTTTTTAATCTGTTAGTTTATGTTAACCACTGCTACTCGCATCTCCTCCCACTCCTCTTCAGCTGCATCTGTGTGCACCTTACAACGCTGTTTCTCCACTAAACACTTGCACTGCTGCAAGTCACACGCAATGTTAGTATGCTGGTTGCAGCTGTTATTGCACTGCACGTCTTGAGTGCTGTCTTTTTCCATCCCCCCCTCGTAATATATATATGTGTGTGTGTATGTATAAAAATAGATGGATATTTACACGTATGTATATATATATATATGTATATATATGTGTGTGTGTGTATTTACTAGAAAAAGAATGGTGCATCTACTGATAAGAGCCTTGTTAAATTTCTGTAAATGTGTGTGTATGTATGTATACAACACACACACACAACACATCTATATATTTTTGTATGTGTTTGTGTAAATATATATGTGTATATGTATGCATGTGTGTGTGTGTATGTATGCCAGTACGTGTTCATATATATATATATATGTATGTGTGCATGTATATATATATATATATATATATATATATATATATATATATATATATATATATATATATATATATATATATATGCATATGTCTGTGTATATATTTGTGTATATATGCATGTGTATGTATATGTGTGCCTATATATATATATATATATATATATATACACACATGTGTGTGTATAATGTATGTATATGTATGCATATATGTGTGTATACATGTGTATTCATATGTATGTATGTATATGTATTTGGATTATATATATATATGTGCATGCTTTCATGCAAGTACATACTTACTGACGTATGCACACATATCTATACTCAGCAGATAAATATATATATATATATATATGCACACACACATACACACACACACACACACATCTACATGATGACATGCGTACTTACACGACCATGCATTCTTATGTACACACTCCTACATGTATATCATATGTACATATATTTTCTTTTTTACATCCACATATACACCACATGCATACATACTACTACATGCAAATGCATATGTCTATATATATATATATACACATAAACATTTTTCGGTCTATATATGTTTTAAATTATACGATTCTAAGTTGCACTGAGCACCAGACTCCTACACACATACGAAATGTTACACATATGCATGCATGCATATATA
>NC_069008.1:4301111-4301689 GCF_001194135.2 Octopus bimaculoides
TATATATATATATATATATATATATATATATATATATATATACGAGGTGGTATCACAAGGCTCCCAGTCTAGTTATGTTTAATACAAAATAGCTTATTTACTTAAGTTTTAACATCATCTCCTTCGAAATGGTTACTTTGCACAGCAATACACCAGTCTCAGCGTTCCTGCCAGTTTTCGAATCCTCCTGGAAGTCTTTTTCTGTAAGTGGGTCCAGGACTTTCTGCGATTTGCTCTGGATTTCGACAACGGTGCTAAAGTGGCAACCTTTGGGCTGCAGTTTTATCTTGGAGAAGAGATGGAAGCCCACAGGTGCTAAATCTGACAAATAGGTGCAAGAGTGAGCAGAACTCGGTGACAAGGTACATTGTCATCGTAAAGAATCCAATTCTTCGTGCTCCACTGCTCTGGGCACTTTTGCCGAATGTCCTCCCTCAAACACTTCAAAATGTCACAGTAGAACTCTTGATCGATGTTCTGGCCCTGGGGGACGAATTCTTGATGGCTGTGTGGTAAGTAGCTTGCTTGCCAACCGCATGGTTCCGGATTCAGTCCCACTGCGTGGCACCTTGGGCAAG
>NC_069008.1:4304199-4307196 GCF_001194135.2 Octopus bimaculoides
TTCTCCTCTCTGTCTGTCTCTCTCTCTCTCCCAATATCTATGTGTCTATCTCCCACATGCACAGTCTATATCCGTCCATCTATATCTGCCTGTGTTTGTTATATTCTACATATAACTAGCTATCTTTCTCTTTCACACAAACATAAACTATATATATATATGTGCATACATACACAAACAAACACATAAACGCACAATGTGTTTCGAAAACTGAGGGCAGCAACACAACGTTTGCGCACATTAACAACCTCCTCTCTCAGGTTTGTCATTTGCTGCTTTTATGTGTTTTATTTGTCTTCAAAGCTTGTTTTTTTTTTTCAAAAAATAATTTAAAATTTAAAAAACAAAAAATCGCTTCTTTTCAGATATTGTGACCTTATCAAGAAATTTTTCTTATTTATATATAGCACACACGCATAAACACACAAACCACTCATATACATACATATATATATATATATATAGCATCATATATAATCATCATCATTATATATATATATCGTTATCATTTATTTATATATATTCACACATAGATACCTACACAGATACATACCCACGCATATATTCACACATACACACACATAGTCTATATGTGTACATATAAGTACATGCACATATATCCATACACGTGCACATATACATACACACACATATATTCACATGCACACACACACACACATGCATATGCACTCGCATTCATAAACACAAACATTAAAAGACACACCTGTACATACACCTATGTATTTACCTGTCACAAAAACACACACATACACACACACACACACACTCTCTCTCTGTTTCACTTACACACCTTTTGGAACACTACCACGTATTCATCACATCATTAGTATAGTGTCTGGTAACTGTAATGGCAATGTTGTTAGCCTAACGAGTTAAATGAATCCTTAACGAAATAGAAAAAACTGTCCGGACATCCGAATGTGGTTCAGTTTATCTCGGCTGCAGCTATCGGTAAGGAAGAGTCCGACCATGGCCAGGCGGAGTATTTGATCTGTACGGAACTTTGTACAGGTAAGTCTGTTTCTCTGTAGGTGTGTGTGAGTGTTCATATGCCTTCTGTTTGTGTGCATGTATGTGTGTGTGTGTGTTTGTATGCTTCCTGTCTATGTACGTGTGTGTATGTGTGTGTGTCTCTCTTTATCTCTGTATCTGTGTGTGTGCCTTCTGTATGTCTGTGTATACCTTTTGTGAAGGTGGGTGGCTTAATAGTTAGAGCATTCGGCTTACATTCATAAGATTGTAAGTTCAATTCCTGGAGATGCATTGTGTCCTTGAGCAAGATACTTTATGTCACATTGCTCCACTCCACTCAGCTGGCAAAACTGAATTGCACCTGTACACCTGTACTTCAAAGGGGTCAGCCTTGTCACATTCTGTGTCACACTGAATCTCTCTGAGAACTACGTTAAGGGGTACACGTGTCTGTGGAGTGCTCAGCCACTAGCACATTAATTTCACGAGCAGGCTGTTCCGTTGATCGGATCAACCAGAACCCTTGTTTTCATAACCAAATGAGCACTAGTTATACCTTCTGGGTGCATTTATACCTTATGTGTGTCTCTGTGTGCTTATATATCTGTGTGCACCTGTATGTCTGTGTTTGTGTGTGTGTGTACATATATATGTGTGTGTGTGTGTATATATATATATATATATATATATATATATATATATATATATATACACACTGGAGTAAGCACGTAAATAGCCACCTTTAATAATTAATACATATACACACGCATATATATATATACCTTTTCTGTGTATGTTATCTATGTCTGTATGTATGTCTTTTCTCTGTGTATCTGTGTGGGCGTATATGTATGTCTATCTGTGTATGTATATATGTGATGTATGTGAATGCTTGCTTGTGTGTGTATCTGTTAGTGTGTTGTGTGTGTGTGTTTTTGTGCTTGTGTATGCATATTTCTTATTTCTTTACTACCCACAAGGGGCTACACACAGAGGGGACAAACAAGGACAGACAAACGGATTAAGTCGATTATATCGACCCCGGTGTGTAACTGGTACTTGTTTAATCAACCCCGAAAGAATGAAAGGCAAAGTCGACCTCGGCGGAATTTGAACTCAGAATGTAGCGGCAGACGAAATACCGCTAAGCATTTCGCCCGGCGTGCTAACGTTTCCGCCAGCTCGCCGCCTTTCTATGTGTGTGCACAAGTCTGCATATGTATTTCCACGCCTGATTAACTGTACATTTATTCGTTTATCTACTTTTGTATTAACATATATGTATGTATTCACGTATACAGTGGAGACACCTGCCCAAGGTATTGTGCAGTGGAAATGAACCCAAGGCCATGTGGTTGAGAAGCGAGCTTCATAACTACACATCCACACTTGTGCTTTTCTTTTTACATCTGCTTTTACATGCTTGCATGGGTTGGCTGGGTCATTTGAGGCATTGTTTTACGGCTTGATGCTAACCCTGACTTGTTCTACAACTTTCACTTTCACTTCTTGTTTCAGGTGGTCAGCTGGTTGATGTGTTGCGAGAGGCACATCCATTTCCTTGTGACAAGGTCCTCCAGATATTCTTTCAGACATGTCGCGCAGTGCAGCACATGCACCGACAGAAACCTCCTATCATACACAGAGACCTCAAGGTAAGCCCGTTTTGGCTCTTTCCAATCCTTGTTGCCTTCACTTCCCTTTTATTTTTCCTCCCTTTCTTTTTCCCTCTTTCTCTCTCTCACTTTCTACCTGTCTCTTAACACACTCTCTCTCTCTGTCTCTCACTTGTTTGTTCTCTCTTTCTCTCATTCACTCACTACTTTGCTTATTTGCTCAACCCTCCATTCTTTCTCACTCTCTCAGCTTTTTTGTCTCTTGTCCTGCCCTCTCTCAGCCCCCTTCCTTATTACATAAACCTTAACTCTCTCACTCTCACTTTCTATTTGTCTCTTAACACACACTCTCTCTCTCTCACTTGTTTGTTCTCTCTTTCTCTCATCC